>NC_067494.1:13816875-13996875 GCF_947179515.1 Apodemus sylvaticus | reverse complement strand
TCAGGGGAGGTAGGTTATGTTAGTGAAGGATTTAGAGTGGCCTGGGAAGATCTACATCATTTGCAAGGGTCAGCTGCACCTCCTCCTGAATTTTTAAGGGTGTGCCCTCACCCATCCACCCAGCCACTCCAACCTCCCTGTCCTCGAATTCTCCTACACTGGGACCTTGAGCCTTCATGTGACCAAGGGCCTCTGACAAGGATATCCTCTGATACATTTGCATCTGGAGCCATGGGTCCCTCCATGTGTACCCCTTGGTGTTTTAGTCCCTGGGAGCTCTGGTTGGTTCACATTGTTGTTCTTCCTATCGGGTTGCAATCCCCTTCAGCTCCTTCAATCCTCTCTCAAGTAAGCCTTTGGAGTCCCCGTGCTCAGTCCAATGGTTGGCGGAGAGCTTCCACCTCTGTATTTGTCAGGCTCTGGCAGAGCCTCTCAGGAGACAGCCATATCAGGCTTCTGTCAGCAAGCACTTCTTGGCATCCACAATAGTGTCTGAATTTGGTGGGTCTGAGCCCATGCCCTGAGCAGATCTTGGAAAGTTCCTTCTTTTTATTTAGCCAAGCATCTCAGTCCAGAGAAACAGCACTCTCTGCCATGGGTGGGTCTTCCAACTTTAATTAACATAATCAAAATGATCTCCCATGGGTGTGCATCTCTGAGATAATTCTAGTTTCTTTCAGGTCAACAGTGAATACTATTAATCACACTGATTCACCTCAAAATGGCATCTGTTATGAAAATGTACAGATTTCTTTTTAGGCCTTATTCTGTAAACAGTGCAGCCTAACAACTGCATGGGAGTCATCTTTAGTATTGCAGGTAATCTAGGTAGCATTTTAAGTTCACTGGAAAGATATGTATAGGTTGCTTGCAAATACTATTCCATTTTCTATACGAGACTTGAGCATCTATGACTTTGGGTTGGCATCTGTGGCGAGTCCTGAAGCCATTCTTTCTCAGATATTGAGGGTCTACTATGTTAATGAAGACAGTTTTCCAAATATGAAAAAATCTAAAACTGGGTATGGGGGTAGGTGTCTATAGTCCTAGCTCTTTCTGGAGACTGAAGCAGAAAGATTGGGAGTTGAAGGCCTGCTTGAGTTAAAGAGGTCAAACCTAGACTAAGCAACTTTTAAGATCTGTTTTAAAAGATAAAATAGCAAAGGAAAACTGTGGGGATATAATATAGCTCAGTGGTAGAGCACTGCTAAGCCTGTGTAAGCAGTTGGGGTCAGTTCCCTTCACCATCAAGAAGGTAGTGACCCACTCAGTGACACCCCACACCCAATGATACACAAATTCCTCCCAACAAGATTGCATATTCCAATACTTCTAATCTTTTTGAGCAGTTCCACTCTCTGGTGATTAAGCATTCAAACATGAGCCCTTATAGGGGGTATTTTATTTTTCTTGTGTTCTTTCTTTTCAGGGGGATTTCAAGAGAGAGTTTCCCTTGTATAGCCTTGGCTAACTGTCTTAGAACTCACTCAGTAGGTCACGCTGGCCTTGAATTTATACATATCTGCCTGCCTCTGCATCCCAAGTGCTGGGTTGCATATGGTGGGCATTTCTATTTAAACAACCATAAAAATGTAAAAAAAAAAAAAATGCCTGAATTAAACCTGTGGAGGGAAATGAAAGAATTGAAATTCAGTTTTATGTTAAAGGTCAGAGCAAGCTTTTAAAGAGCCTCAGATCCTCTGTGGTGCCCGACAACCCAGCAGCACATACAGAAGAGTCTGAGAGCAGTTTCTCTCGTAATTGAGAGTAGGGAGGGGGGTGCTCACCAGACTCTGAAACTACTTTTCAGGATAAATTGATTTTTGAAACAGGAGGGTGGGAAATAGATCACCTGTTGTTTTTTTTTTAACCTTTGGGCCCCGGAGTGTGTGGTGGCGGTTAGCTGTTTTCAGGGAATGCCGTGGATGGCAGATTTTCTGGCATTTTGGGTTGATGGTTGTTGTTTTGAGAGGATTTCCATTTGGGAGAAAGAAGAGAGGGAAAAGAAACCTCTTGCTTCTTTGCATTTGAGAGGTTTAAAAATAATGTGTTGTTTGTTCTCTTTTCCATAGAATGTCTCTGGCTGTTCATTTTCCAGTCCCTTGTTCAGCGCTGCTTGGCACCGTAACAGGTGCCTCCTTGGAAGCTCAGCTTCTTGAATATTCCCAGCAAGGGAACTGGGACGTGAAAGTCAAGAAAATTCTTATGAAAGGTAAATAGAGGGTTAAGCTGGCAGAGGTAACGTGACCCATGTTTTTGAATAGTGTAAAACAGTGCCAAGACTAGATGTAGTAGCCCACATCTTTAAAATCAATATTCAGGAGGCAGACGCAGGCAGATTTCTCTGTGAGGTCAAGGCCAGCTTCCTTAAAAAATGGAGTTGGGGACCCGCCAATCTGTACAATGAAATCCTTTCTAAAATACAAATATAAACAAATGCCAATAAAGTTCTTTTTCAGAACAAGCAAATGCGGTGAGGTGCAGCTCAGCAGAAACCATGTTTTCTTAGCATATGTAGATCCCTAGGCTCCATCCACATCACATGGAAAACTAGATTTGTCAGCACCGTCCTCTAATCCTGGCACTGAGACATTAGAGTAACCAGAATCAGGAGTCAAGGTCATCCCCAGCTATCTAGTAAATTGAGGCTAATGTCTCAATAAAACAAAACAAAACAAAAAATAAAAACAAAACAAAAACAACAACCACAAAACAAAAACAAAAGCAGTTTCTGGAGTTAAAAGAACGTATTACTCTTTCAGAAGGCCTACTTACAAGATCATAGCTTGTAACAGTAACTCCAGGGAATCTGACGCCTCTGTCTTCCAGGGGTATCTGGGCTCCTTGGCTCACACCTTAATCCCAGCACATGGGAAGCAGAGGTAGGCAGAGCTCTGTAAATTTGAAGCCAACATGATCTACATGCCAAAGTGAGTATAGCCAGGGTGACATCAAGAAACCTCTTCCTGAAAAACAAAACAAAACAAAGTAATAAAAACTAAAACCAGAACCCAATTATGAAAACTAGCAAAGAAAAATGGGAACTGAGTTACAGGTGTGTTCCTGCACGCCTCCTGGCTCCTGGCATCTGTTGTTTCCAACAGGAAGGTAAGTCTTACTTGAATCATTGTTCCAGTATACAGTGTTCAATGTAATTATATTGAGTCAATGAAATATTATGTATTTTTGTTTTATAAATGTATTTTAAATCACTCATGCACGTCGGAGGCCAGATGTGACAGACACTTTGGAGTTGGAAGTACAGGTCATTTCGAGCCATCCGATGTGGGTGCTGGGTGACAATTTCTGGTCCTCTAGAAAACCATCTCTCCAACCTCCAATATTTCGCTTTTCTTTCTCTTTCTTCAGAGTTTCTCTCTCCTTTTTTATTCCGTGGGGTTCCTGTGATGTGTTTTTAATTTTCCCCTTCTCCTTTCCCATATCTTCTCCTTTGTACTGATCCAGCTCTCAAAACATTCACAGTCTTCAGTCTTCTTTGTCAAATGAGTGAGGAGGTGTATTTGTGTGCAGTGTGTGAGGAGGTGTATTTGTGTGCAGTGTGTGAGGAGGTGTCTTTGTGTGCAGTGTGTGAGGAGGTGTATTTGTGTGCAGTGTGGGGAGGTGTATTTGGGTGCAGTGTGTGAGGAGGTGTATTTGTGTGCAGTGTGTGAGGAGGTGTATTTGTGTGCAGTGAGTGAGGAGGTGTATTTGTGTGTAGTGTGTGAGGAGGTGTGTTTGTATGCAGTGTGTGAGGAGGTGTATTTGTGTGCAGTGTGTGAGGAGGTGTATTTGTGTGCAGTGTGTGAGGCTGCACAGGCGGAGGAAGAGGCTGCAGGTGTCCTCTGTCTGCTTTCCTCCTTTGAGACAGGATCACCCTGAACTCACCCGGAGCCTGCCTTGCTCTTGGCTAGGCTGGAAACCAGCAGGCAGCCAGTGATCCTTCTGTCTCTCCTCCTCCCACAAAATAGCCAGAAGCTGGAAAGAACCCAGATGTCCCTCAATGGAGGAATGGATACAGAAACTGTGGTATATTTACACAATGGAAGACTACTCAGCAATTAAAAACAGTGAATGCATGAAATTCTTAGGCAAATGGGTGGAACTGGAAAATATCATCCTAAGTGAGGTAACTCATTCACAAAAAAAGCACACATGGAATGCAGTCACTATTAGCCCAGAAGCTCAGCATACCCAAAACACAAACCACATATCAAATCATTCCCAAGAAGAAGGAAGGAGAAGGCCCGAGTCCTGGAAAGTCTTGATGCAGCATTGTAGGGGATTGCCAAGACAGGAGTGGGAGGGGGTTGATTGGGGAACTGGCGGAGGGAAGAGAGCTTATGGGAATTAATGGGGTGGGGGGGACCGGGAAAGGGAAAATCATTCAGAATGCAAACAAAGAATATAGAAACAACAACAACAACAACAACAATAATAATAATGTGTTTATGGGATACTGCCTGCCTTGTTCTGAGTGCTGCAGTCTCTGATCTTTGTAACAAAAATGCAAAGAAAAAGAGGTCCTCAGTTATAGGACTGAGGAACACTCTATTTCCCCCTTTTTCTTTTTTTTTCTTTTTTTCTTGATAATTTTTTTATTTACATTTCACATGATTTCCCCTTTTCTGGGTCCCCACTCCCTGAAAGTCCCATAAGCCCTCTTCCCTCCCCCTGTTCCTCCATCTACCCCTTCCCACTTCCCTGTTCTGGAATTCCCCTATACTCTTGCACTGAGTCTTTCCAGAACACCCCCCGCCCTTTTTTCTTAGAGAGCTTTCATAGGAAACTTTTTACAACTTAGAAATAAAAGCTAAAATCACTTTTCCAAGTGTCACTTTTTCTCCCTGAAACTAGCACCTACAGTTTTAAAGTTAGATCCATGCTGTTCCTGCTGAGCTAGGACAAAGGCTACATTACTTAGTCCCCTAGCTGTTAGGCTACAGGCATTGGTCACATTAGCCAGCAGCTTTTAAACCTCAGAATTAGCATAGAATAGAAGGCCTGGAGACCATCTTTCTTTAAAGTCACACCAGAGTCCAATTCTATGTCCTGTATCAAAGTCCTCTGTGTCTGGAGGCTCACAGCAAATTTCCTTCTAGAACACACTGCATCTGTCCTCTTATTTGCATGGGGTTCACTCTGTTAACCATTCACTCACTCTCAGTAAACCTCAGCGAATGGCTCTGGTGGCCTGGGTCAGGTTAAAAGTCCTGGGATATAACTTCTTTAAGCAGTGTTTAGTAAATACAAATCCTAGAATCCAGTCCTGCCTAAGCAGAACGTACTTAACAGTCAGAATATAAGACACCTATTTCTCCACCTATTTCTCCAGCATGCTGTCCAAGAGCTTCCAGTCCCATGTCTATCTTGGTGGTACACCAGGTCATTGAGATGCAATCCTACTGGAGATCTGTAACTCTGGGTGCCCTGTCTGGTAACTGGGAAGGTCACTTGCTCACACCCTCATTTAGGCCTTCCTAGCATGACTCCATAGGAGTGTGCCTCCATGCCCACGTGAGTGCAAATTGCTGATCACACTTTACCATGTAAGACCATGCATGCTCTTACTTAAGAGAGAGCCAACTTTCTCTCCAATCCCCTACACTCATCTCTTCACTGGGGATTTGATCTTAGGGCCTCCTGCTTGTACACTGAGCATTTTACCAACTGAGCCCCTCATCCACGCCTTTTGAGAACCTCTCTTAAGTATATTTTTTATTCTTGTAGAAAGTGGGATTTGATTCGCAGTACCAAGGCAGCTGACAACCATCAGTGACACCAGTTACAATCGATATACTGCCCTCTTGTGGCCTTGGCAGTTAGTGAATGCATGAGATAGACATTCAGGCAAAACACCAACCACACACACACACACACACACACACACACACACACACAGAGAGAGAGAGAGAGAGAGAGAGAGAGAGACAGAGAGACAGAGAGACAGAGAGGCAGAGACAGAGAGAGAGACAGGCACACAGAGACAGTGATGGAAAGACAGAGAAAGAGACAGACACAGAGAGACACAGAGATAGAGAGACAGGAGAGAGAACAAGAGCAAGATGTCACTTTCTAACAAGCTTTGTTACATTTCCTTGCATTTCAAGAAAACATCTCCTTTCTGCTAATGGAATTGTGAAGCCTCCCAAATTTTGATGGTGTTTTTGGGGTAGAAAAATTACGTAACATAAGGACTGGAAGAACATTTGAATGTCCTCTAGCCTGTCTTCTGCCCTGTTCCTCTTGCTCTCTTGTAGCCCATTCTGGCCTCTAACCTTTTGTCAATCCAAGGCTGACTTTGAACTCCTGTACCTATGCCTCAAGAGCTCTATCATGCCCAGTTTTATCTCCTTGACCATCTCTGGGGAAATTTTTGCTATCTTTCCAAAGAGATTTTTCAGTCTTTGGAAATCTCTTAGAACATTCTTCCAGAGACTGAACTGAAAACTAGGCTAGCCTCTCTGTCTGTCTTCAGGCTCTGAGGGGCAGCTTCTCAGTTCCCCCTGATACCTGGGACAACCTCCAGATGGCTAACTTAACTCTGGACCCTTCTAGAACTGGCTGCCCTCCTGTCTGTAGTTTACATGTGATCACTGCTGTCTGAAGGACCCTAGGCTGAACTCCAGCAGGTGAGCTGGATGGTGAGACAAGAAGTATCATGCATGTGTGTATAGTGCACTGATTAGATAACATGAAGAGACCCAGCATAGATGGAGAAGTTAGAAGCCAGCGTGAGTTCTGGTTCTGCCTTACATGGGCATTAGACAGACCATTTTGCTTTTGTGTCTCCACGATCTTGTCCTAGTTCAAAGAGATACAGACAACTGCATCTCACCCCTTAGTTGCTCGCCCAGTCTATCAAATGTTGCTACCTTCTATCACTAAAATCTCAAGTCTAGAAGAAAGACATGGTGGCATCTTGTTAGGCTGGTCAGAAAAGAGATGTTCTCAGAAAACCAAATACCTTTTAATTTCCCTAAGAACATGGCCCCTATCTTATTCATCAGAGGAGATTTTCTGTATTCCGTTCAGTGTTCCAGCAGAGCTCAGCCTGAGATGCTCACCACTCAACAATGTCTGTTTGCTTAGATTTGAACATTTTTTATGTCCAACCTCTGTACAGATTTGCTGGTACCTGAGGATACATGGGAGGAATAGTATGTGCACCCTTGAGAGAGAAAATCAGACAGCTAAGCATTTTTTTTTTAATTTTTAATTCCTTTTTATGTGTATGAGTGTTTTATGCTGCAAGCTAATCAGGAAACTCATAAGGCTTAGTTCCTGTGCCCTGACTGCTCCAAATTCTTGTGAGTCAGTATTTTTCCTGTGAAGTGAGGACCCAGGACTTGTGGGAGGAACACTATTGTAGTGGATATTCCTGGCTGTCAACTTGACTATGTCTGGAATGAACTACAATCAAGAATTGGAAGGCTCACCTATGATCCTAATCTGGAGGCTCAGAGATACAAGTTTCTGACCTGGATCTTGGCATGAAGATCTTGAAGCATAGTGGCTATGAATTCCAGAAGATCAAGACATAGAGATCTCCGAGTTCAAGGTCATCTGGGATTAAAGTCTTGATGGCACATGCCTTTAATCTGGGCCACACCCTCTGATGGAGACCTACAGCCTTTAATCTGGGCCACACCCTCTGCTAGAGACCAATATAAGAACATTGGAAGTAGACTCACACTTCTTCCTTGCCTGCCTAGTGGGGCTGAGCAACTGCTAGATTCTTGGACTTCCATCTGCAGCTGCCTCGTGGAACTGAGCAACTGCTAGATCCTTGGCCTTCCATCCACAGCTGCTGCTGACCATTGCTGGGGAGTTGGACTACAAGCTGTAAGTCATCGATAAATTCCCTAACTATAGAGAGACTACCCATACATTCTGTGACTCTAGAGAACCCTCACTAATACAACTATATTCATTTGATTCTTCACTGAGAATATAGACCAGACTCCCCTCCTAGCCCATCCCCAAGAAAGGTATCAGGAAGATCTGGGAGCAACCATGTCAGTATCAGCCACCTGTCCTAGGTATAGCTCAGCCCCCTCATGCTGGGTTCCTCACCTTCAAGGATCTGCTACACCATGTCTCAGGCAGCCTTCCCAACAGAATACAGCTCCTAGTCCTTGAAAACTATCAGGGCACTCAGAGATGAGATGTTAACAACAGTCTTGCTAAGGCCAGGGATATCTGGGACAGCGTTGAAGGTACCTGAGGTAGTTGTTCACCTTAACTAGGTCCTTCACATTCAGGAAGACATTGGAATTATCTCTGAGAGCGCCTGAAAAAAAAAAAAACCAGGACGGAACGGAACAAACTGAAGAGGCAGCTTGGGCTCTGCTCCCACAGCCTTCTCCAGTTACTCCCTATAGCTCCAGCTGTGCAGACATCCCACATCCCTAATAGAAGCTAAGAGTAATCATGAATGCTCTTTATAAAAACAGATGTCGTGACTCACACACCAGCCCTGAGGCACAAATTAAGGCACTTTAGACAACCTGGTTAGACTAACGCTGCAGTGACACCAATACGTCCTTTCTCCTCCTGAACTTTGGATTTGAGGACTAAGCATCCACCTAACCAAAAGGCAATGAGGTGAGAGCTTGCAGCCCTGGTCTTGTTAGGAGTCTCACCTGCGTTGTGATTAGCAACAGGCCCTGCAGACCCTAAAGCCCAAGGATCTCATGCATCTACACAGAGACTGCTGTTTCCTGGCATGGCAGCCCAGATCTGGAGCTACCAGCACCACTCGCAGGCCAGGCTGCTGTGTACCAGCTCTGCATTCAGAAGCCATGGCACCAGGTCACTACCTTCCCTTAGGATCAGCACAGAACTGGACAACTGCAACTGGGCCAGCTCCTGGGACAGGGCATGGCCCAAGTCCTGGGAGGCCCCCATCAGCAAGCACACAGTGCAACTCAACCCACCTCCCTCAAGGCCTGGAACTCAGCAGAAGGCTCAGCTAGCTGCTGATCAAGTGTATGACATAGATTGCTTGGTTCATTTATAGAATGAGGTGATGTAGAATCCATCAGAATTATAGAAAAACCTTTCTTTGATTCAGAAAGTTGCAAGTAGTAGACCTAGTTTCTTATCCAGGTTTGGATAGGGAAGTCAGCAATCACAAGTGACCGTTCTTAAGTCTCATTTTTTTTTATTCATTAAGATTTTTGTCCTTATATGTTTCTAAAAAATACATAGTCTTGTGCCAAATCAACACCTTGGCGTCCATGCCTTTTCTCTGTGCCGTAGTTCCCTTTCTGTATATTTCTGCATTGTTTATTTAAAACTACTTAGTTATCACTACTCTCTTACATTCACTATCTTATTTCCAATAATAGTTGAAGGACCTTTAACAGACAAGGTGAGGTCAAAGTCTGCTGGGCTATATGAGACTCTGTCTGAAGACAAAACCTAAATACAGAAAGAAAAGGAGAGAGATAGCCCATGCCCTGCCAGTGAAAGGCGTCCCTTGCTGAGTTTGAAGCCCAGAACTCACATTAAAAATGTTAGATATGCTCTGGCAGAGGTAGTGCTTGCCTTCAATCCTAGAACTTAAATGTCAGAAGCAGGTAAATATTTGTTAGTTCCAGGCCAGCCTGGTTTACATAGACAATTCCAGGACATCCAGGGCTTCACAGAGAAATCCTGACTTAGCCAGGCAGCCATGAAACTGTTAATTCCAGCATTAGGGGATGCTGAAGCTTAGGCAGGTGACTCTCTCAGATTGAGGCCAGTTGCTTCAGAGTGAGGTCCAGGACATCCAGAGTTATGACAAGAGAAACCCTGCCTCAAAAAGAGAGAGAGAGAGAGAGAGAGAGAGAGAGAGAGAGAGAGAGAGAGAGAGAGAGAGAGAGAGAGAGAGAGAGAAAAGAAAAAAGGAAAAATAAAATAAACCTTTTAAAAGGAGGACATGCATGAAGAACTATATGCTTTGTTCTCTGGCCTCCACCTCCTAAGACTGCCTCCCAACATAGTCAGTCACACAGTAATAGCCACACACATTAACATATCGAGAAAACAACAAGAAAAGGTAAGTTTCTTAAAGGAGAGTAAGCACAGCAAGTCTTGGTTTTTTTGTTTGTTTGTTTTAAGATTTACTTATTTAGTGTATGTGAGTACACAGTTATTCATCTTAGGTACACCAGAAGAGGACACTGGATCCCATTAAAAGTTGACAAAAGGTAATGTCTGTTCTGGTTAGTTTTTGTCAATCTAACATCAGCTAGAGTCCTGTGAGAAGAGGAAACACCAAATGAGGAATTTGTTTCCATCAGACTGGCCTGTGGGAAAGAAAAGAAATCACATCTTGACTGATGTGATTGATGTGCAACCCACTGTGGATGGAGCCACTTCTAGGCGGGTGATCCTGTGTTCTATAAGAAAGCAGAGAGAGCAAGATAAATAATTCAAGCCAGTAAGAAATATTTTTCAATGACCTCTGCCTCCAAGTTCCCGAGTTCCTGTCTGTTTTTCTAGCTTAGTCAGTGCTCCATTTCTGTGAAGAGACATGATGGCCACTGTAACTCATGTAGAGGAAAACACTTAATTGGGGCTGGCTTACAGGTCAGAGGTTCAGACATGGTGAAGAGCATGGCTTTGAAGAGTATCAGAGAGTCCCACATCTAGATCAGCAGGCAGCAAGAAGAGAGAGACATAGGAGCTGGATTGAACATTCGAAACCTCAAAGCTGTGACATAGTTCCTCTAACTAAGACATACCTACTCCAACAAGGCCACACCTCCTAAGAGTGACGTCACTCCCTGTTGACCAAGAATTCAAATGCAAGAGTCTATGGGATCATTCCAGTTCAAACCACTATAACTTCCTTCAGTGATAAATTGAAACCTGAAAATTAGAAAAGTAAATATTTAGGAAATGTAAGTGACTTATATAGAAGGGTTTTTATCCTGTCTTCCAATTTCTTTCTTTCCTTTCTTTTCACTTCTTTCTTTCCATCTTTCTTTCCTTCCTTCCTTCCTTTCTCTCTCTCTTTCTTTCTATCTTTTCTTCTTTCCATCTTTCCTTTCTTCCTTCCTTCCTTCCTTCTTTTCTCTTTCTTTCTTTCTTTCTTTCTTTCTTTCTTTCTTTCCTTCTTTCCTTCTTTCCTTCCTTCCTTTCTTCCTTCCTTTCTTTTTCTTTTACTTGTTGGAGTTTCATGTAGCCAAGGCTGGTTTTCAACTCACTCTGTAATGAGGCTGGCTTCAATTTCCTCATTTTCTTGCCTCCACTTCCTTGGCAATTTGATTACCAGCATATGTCATCAGTCTAGCATGTGGGTATAGAGGTGTGTGCATGTTTGGTGATATTAGTGCACTATAAATTCACAGTGTTGAGCATGCATGTGTGAAGCTCAGAGTTTAAATTTGCATTTTTTTCTATCTCCACTGTACTTTATGAGACACAGACTTTCAATGAACTGTAAACTCAAGGACTGGATAGGCTAGGCAGTGAAAAACAGGGAACTTTTTACTGACAAGGAGTCTTTCCAAATTTCTAAGCTTAGGTTTGAATAAAACTCCGTCCTCCAATCCTAATCCTTTCATCTGTTAGAAGAGAGGCAGTGGGGAGCAAATCCTTCATTGTCCATCAACAAACCCCTTTTCAGGTTCCTGTGCTGATGAGGAAGGAGGATCTTTCCTCTGTGACTTTCAAAAATCAAATATCTGATTAGAGACATCACACGTAGGGTTTTGTTGCCCATTTCTGGACAGTACCTGTGTCTCTCTTTCAGTGTGTGATGGTTTGTCTGATAGAATTGCTAGCCAGTGCATAGTGTGGAATGTGTAGACATGTTCTATTTCCAGGTGACAATGAACATTTTGTTAAGAGAGAATATCATCCTTGACTACTGCTCTATGAGGTGCTTTGTTCTTCTCTTCCCAAGCATTCAAAGTACCTGACTAGGTTGTTTTGACTAAGCCCACTGAGTCAGTCAACAAGGTCTCAACAGAGTGAATGGTGATTAAAGAAAGAAAAGACAATTAGACAACACTATAGTATGACTCCAGCTAGAGCATGTTTAGTTTTTCCCATGCTGCCTTTATACCATATGAAGTACATGCAAAAAATAGGGTCAGTTCTAGGTCAAGGAACTAACAAGGCATACACAAAAGTCCTGTGATTGCTGGCGGCTGGGAGCTTCCCTGTCTGGCAAGGGTAATTGTGGAGACATGGAGTAGGACTCTGGTGATGATGGCTTTGAAGTCTGAGGGTTTCAGGGCTTTCTAACTGTACTAAAAATGCTGATAATTTCTAAAATGTCCTAGAAACTTTCTTGTTCTTTCTGAGGGTGAAAGACTGCTGGCTTAGGTGATTAACACCTGTAGCCTAACAGCAGAGGATTAAGCAATGTGGTCTTTGTTCTATCTCATCAGGAACTGCTGGGCTCTAACTTTCAGCTTGCTAGTCAGAAGTCTTCGCAGGGAGAAAAAAATAGGATGCTTAAAAAAGTGCTTAAGGATAGTTAAAGCAATATACAACAAACTGGTAGCCAATATCAAACTAAATGGAGAGAAACTTGAAGCAATACCACTCAAATCAGGGACTAGACAAGACTGCCCTCTCTCTCCATATCTTTTCAATATAGTACTTGAAGTTCTAGCTAGAGCAATTAGACAACATAAGGAGGTCAAAGGGATAGAAATTGGAAAGGAAGAAGTCAAATTATCACTATTTGCAGATGATATGATAGTATACTTAAGTGATCCCAAAAACTCCACCAGAGAACTCCTACAGCCGATAAACAACTTCAGCAAAGTGGCTGGCTATAAAATCAACTTAAGTAAATCAGTTGCCTTCCTATACTCAAAGGATAAGCAGGCTGATAAAGAAGTTAGGGAAATGACACCCTTCACAATAGCTACAAACAATATAAAGTATCTTGGTGTGACTCTAACCAAACAAGTGAAAGATCTATACGACAAGAACTTCAGGTCTCTGAAGAAGGAAATCGAAGACTTCAGAAAATGGAAAAATCTTCCATGCTGTGGATTGGCAGGATTAATATAGTTAAAATGGCCATTTTGCCAAAGGCAATCTACAGATTCAATGCAATCCCTATCAAAATCCCAACACAGTTCTTCACAGAGTTAGAAAAAGCAATTCTCAAATTCATCTCGAATAACAAAAAACCCAGGATAGCAAAAACTATTCTCAACAGTAAAAGAACTTCTGGGGGAATCAGTATCCCAGACCTCAAGCAATACTACAGAACAATAGTGTTAAAAACTGCATGGTACTGGCAGAGTGACAGGCAAGTGGACCAATGGAATAGAATAGAAGACCCAGAAATGAATCCACACAGCATGGTCACTTGATCTTTGACAAAGGAGCAGAAAACATTCAGTGGAAAAAAGATAGCCTTTTCAACAAATGGTGCTGGTTCAACTGGAGGTCAGCATGCAGAAGAATGTGAATCGAGCCATTCTTATCTCCTTGTACTAAGCTCAACTCCAAGTGGATCAAGGATCTCCACGTAAAACCAGACATACTGAAACTAATAGAAAAGAAACTGGGGAAGACCCTTGAGGACATGGGCACAGGGAGAACGTTCCTGAACAGAACACCAATAGCTTATGTTCTAAGATCAAGAATTGACAAATGGGACGTCATAAAATTATAAAGTTTCTGTAAGGCAAAGGACACTGTCAAAAGGACAAAATGGCAACCAACAAATTGGGAAAAGATCTTCACCAACCCTACCCCTGATAGAGGGCTAATATCCAATATATACAAAGAACTTAAGAAGTTAGACCCCAGGAAACCAAATAACCCTATTAAAAATGGGGTACAGATCTAAACAAAGAATTTTCACCTGAAGAAATTTGGATGGCCGAGAAGCACCTTAGGAAATGCTCAACATCATTAGTCATTAGGGAAATGCAAATCACAACAACTCTGAGATTTCACCTCACACTAGTCAGAATGGCTAAGGTTAAAAACTCAGGAGACAGCAGGTGTTGGCAAGGATGTGGAGAAAGAGGAACACTCCTCCACTGCTGGTGGGATTGTAAGATGGTACAATCACTCTGGAAATCAGTCTGGCGGTTCCTCAGAAAACTGGACATGACACTTCTGGAGGACCCTGCTATACCTCTTCCTGGCCATATACCCAAAGTATTCCCTGGTATGCAATAAGGACACATGCTCCATTATGTTCATAGCAGCCTTATTTATAATAGCCAGAAGCTGGAAAGAACCCAGATGTCCCTCAATGGAGGAATGGATACAGAAAATGTGGTATATTTACACAATGGAATACTACTCAGCAATTAAAAACAATGAATTCATGAAATTTTTAGGCAAATGGTTGGAACTGGAAAATATCCTAAGTGAGGTAACCCAATCACAAAAGAATACACATGGAATGCAATCTCTGATAAGTGGATATGAATTAGCCCAGAAGCTCTGAATACCCAAGGTAAAATTAGCATAATGATGGAGCATGCATCAGAGGGAGAGCTACAAGACCTCAACATCGAAGGGGGTCTTTAGAGGAGAGCTAGGCTTGAAGGATGTTTGTCCAGATCGTACATGCTGTGCAGTTCTGCCACAACAATCACATTGCCCATAGGTACAGAAAGGCCAGCAACACTTTGATCGACCACTGTCTAATTTTGGCCTTACTGCTGAAGTAATCCCTAGGCAAAAGCTGTCAGATTTCTGTAGCATACTGCCCTGCTGTGCTCCAGAACTCTTGTAAGCAGAGTAATATGAGGGCTGCCCAATGGATATCTGGAGTTTAGGGGTACTCCTGTTCCTCATGGTGACTGGGAGCCTGTCTTTCCTAGGTAAATCTTTTGTGGATTTGGGGCTGCAGATCATCACAACAAACTTCAGCATTCTCCTCATGTTTCCATTGATAATTTCAATGTCATCATCAAACTGCTGCTGATCAGTTCATCTAATCAAATTGTGAGACACCCCATGATCTGGACAGTGAGGCATGTTTACCACCTACTTACACGCAGACGTTCCCGGACACCCAGAGCCCTAGCATTGTCAGGACCAAGCGAGTCATTGGATATATGTCTGACAGGCATATGTCCTCCTGTAGTACCCAAGAGAAGGTCTGAGGATCTCTACAGGCAGCTAAGAGTATAACCCTCAGAGGGTCCTCCACTGGGGATACCCGCAGAAAGAGACTCTCACACAGGAAAAGGACATCACCCAGGAAAAGACCATCCTTCAATAAGATGCCATCATTCAGGAAGAACCCACTACCAATGTCCAGCCTTGGGGTGCAGGCTCTCATAACTGACCATACTGCTGGAAGGAATGAAGAAGACAATCGTGCACTGCCTCTGAAATCCGTGCAGTTGCCTGACACCACCAAAGGGAAGTAAAGTTTCCAGTAAGAAATTGGTTCCAAGAAAAGGGGATCATTGGACCCTTCACAGGACCACATTGGTGCAAGTCGTTATTCATTTTATCCATACTTTTGTTCTTTGTGACAAAGGATGGGTCTTCCCCCTTGTGGCAAACTTAGGAATTTAACACTCTGCCACTTCAGAAGAACCCAGGTATCCCTCAACAGAAGAGTGGATGCAAAAAATGTGGTATATATACACAATGGAGTACTATTCAGCCATTAGAAACAATGAATTCATGAAATTCTTAGGCAAATGGATGGAGCTGGAGAATATCCTACTAAGTGAGGTAACCCAGACTCAAAAGATCAATTATGGTATGCACTCACTAATAAGTGGATATTAACCTAGAAAACTGGAATACCCAAAACATAATCCACACATCAAATGAGGTACAAGAAGAACGGAGGAGTGGCCCCTGGTTCTGAAAAGACTCAGTGAAGCAGTATAGAGCAAAATCAGAACAGGGAAGTGGGAAGGGTTGGATGGGAGAACAGGGGGAGGTAGGGGGCTTATGGGACTTTCGGGGAGTAGGGGGCTAGAAAAGGGGAAGTCATTTGAAATGTAAATAAATATATCAATAAATTAAAAAAAAAGAAATACAGGAGAACATGGTTCAACAGTTAGAAGCCCTTAAAGAGGAAACACACACACACACACACACACAAAGAATTCCATAGAGCTACTTCATGCTTACTGAACCAAAAGTGGACAGCAGAGAAGCTGCTCAAAGCAGGGAGAGGAGAAGATGGGGCATGGAGAAAGGAAGCAGAGAGTTATTGGAGAACCACTGTGCGGGGGAGACCGAGTGCTAGGGATCTGCAAGGCCAGTCCAATAATTTCTCTGTGATTCACCGTCACTAAGAGCCTCTCTCATCTGTCTTTTTGCTTTGAAGTCCTGATGAGGACAAGTCCCAGCTCCATAGCTTGTGAGTCATGTGTTGGGGGTCAGCCTGGCTGAAAATCTGACAGTCCATCAGGAGACCCAAGCCAGATATACATGAGCCTGTGTGGCCACAGTCCCGTCCTTCACAGGAAGAGCTGTCCACCCCAGCACTGTCTTATCCAGGTAAAACCTCAGGCAGAAAGGGCTAGTTTTTCACTGGGTGCTGCTCAGATGAGAGGGCTGAGGTGCAAAAGAACCCCCAAAGCCCTCTGTGGAAGAGTAGCACTGTGGCTTCTCCTCTAACCTGGATAACTATGAGAGGTTCTTCTAACGATAACATTCTGTCTTTTGCTCCCTGTTTCATGGAGAGAATATGGTCTTATTCCCGAAGTAGACTTCTTTCCTTAGAGAACTTTTCCCTAGTCAGCATATCCTGCCTGCCACAGTTGGGTTCCTAGGTTGAAAGTGAGGCCTGGAAGTGCCTCTGTGGGAGTCCTCTAGGGGGCATCCTCTTCTTACAAACCCCCACCCAGCCCCATTCCCCCTGCAAAACCCATCGCAGATTACACAGCTTGAGTCCTCAGACCCAACTCAGAGCAAAACTTATGAAATCCACAGCAGTGGAGTGACTCCAGAGGCAGCTGTGCCCTCTCTCTCTGCCAATTCTGCCCTCTAGCTCCTCATCCCTTGCCTCTCTCTGCTTGTTCTCTCCAGGGCACCATGTACCTTGGCAACAGGACAATTCTCTCAGCATCAGGTGCCATCACACGAGGGAGTAATAAGTGCTGGGCCCAGGGTCGAACTAGAGGCCCTTATGATCAGGCAGTAACCTGCTGTGGCTCTGCCTCATGCCAGCTTCCGGCCTCTACCTGGAGTCAGCATTCAGCTAGACATATCCACAAAATTACTTCTATTTTATTTTTTGAGTATTTGCACATTACTTTTTCTTGCTCAGGTAAACAGTCTGGCACATACTTTGAGATGGCTTCTGGGAAGCGTTCCCTGTCTCTCCCACTGTCACATTGGTAAGATGTCATCTCCTGTGTCCTCTCTCCCTATGCTGTACCTGTCACAGACTGAGGCCCACAGAAGGCCATGTGACTGACATGGATGGTCTGTCCTGCCAAATGTCTCCCCTAATTTGAATACAAGGCAACAAGCCTCCTGGCATAGTAATCCTGCTAGGATTTCTGCTGAGTTCAACAGCATGGCCCTATAGCATTCTACGGTCAGGAAACACATTCTTATTTGGTATGTGCACTGTCCACTGTCCCCTGATCAACAAGAAGCTCTCATAGCACAGATATATTTTTTTGCCCAATCAGAGAAGAGATGTGTGTCTTATTCTACTCTGGAGCAGGAAGAGTATCACAGAACCAAATGTTCCCCAATCCACAATGCACAGCTTTGAGAAAGTTCATTTCTCGGGGCCTGTGTTGGTCCTAGCCACTGGAAGAAAACCAAGGAGGACTTCTCAGATACTCTGGCCAGATTGGCTTGGAGAGCTGACCTCACATCCTCTTTCCTTGCCATCCATGCACTTGGACAGGGAACACCTGGTGAGTCTTTACCTCTGTCTCAATCTTTTCCTGTACATGAACAGCTTCCAAACAGAAGATCTCAATTGCTCTTTCATAAACAGGAGATCTAGGGAGTTATGTTACACTGAAGACTGCCTTATGTGGCATACACAAAGTATGAACATAAAATTTAAAATCATACTTGATCAAAACAGATACAGGAAATTAAAAACCAAAAGATCAACAGACCTAACAACAGCAACAACAACAAAAGTTCTTGAATGTATCACTCTTAATAATAACAAACTCAGAAGTATGCTAAGGGAACATATTCTACCTACAACAAATACAAACATTGATTTTTATTCCCTGGTAGATGTGTTCAGATGTCTGAGGCATACTTCCATTTTATATCCTGACATTTGGTTCTTTCTACTTTGGTTAGTAGCTATGCTTGTTATAGTGTTCACATTGTCTCGTCTATAAATCAAATGGAATGGAACCTAGAGCATAGCACAGCTTGGTTTTTACTTCCTGTGCATGCTGTTGCCTCAGTTTCTCCTTAGGTACACTGTAATGCTGTTAGTATTTGTGTTTTAGTCAGTCTCATATATACCAACAGGCCACCTTGTAGCCAAGAATGATCTTGAGCAAGATCCTCATCTTCCTATCTTGACATCACCGATGCAGAAATATCTGTTTTGAGCCACCCTGTCCTGTTCAAGGCCCGTGTAGGCAAGAGTAAGTTCCAGGCTGAGTGGTATATTGTCTGAAAAAGGACATGTACATTCTAAATATGTGGAATTATCAGATCTTGTCACTGGGACTGGGCAAATATGTGTTTGGTATAGAATCCTTTGAAAACCAGTCAAGGCATCATCTTTGTGTTGTCTTAGGCCTGGTGGCTGAGAGAGGCAGATGTAGGAGTTTGCGGTCCTGAGATCACTTGACATACTCTGTCTCAAAAACTAAGATAGAAAAGCATTTCATAAATATACCTGGCCTACATAAGTGAGGACAAAGAAACAAACACACTCAAGGACAATTAGACACACATACACAGACACTCCTAATTCTGTGGTCATGTATACATCAAGGTCAAATTCAGTCCTTATTTAAAGCAGTATCTAGAGTTTTCCAACTCTGCTGTGGATGACTTTGAGTTTTAAATTCTGTGTCACTTCCCAACCAATGTAGGGATATAGGATTTCCTTTAAAAGTCTGGTTTACTTGGTTCTGGGGAAGAAACACAGTGTTTCCTGCATTCTGGGAGAGAGCAATTCCATTTGAGGAGTCACTCTGTAGATCGAGCTAGCTTGGGATTTATTCTGTAGCTGAGGAAGACCTTGAATTCTTGATCATCCTCCTTCTATAGTACTTTTATGGACTTCCAGGTATGCATGACTGACCCTGCATTTTCTTCCTTCCTTTCTACATGATTTATTTTTCCTGATAAAAATATTTTAAGTACTCCCAACATGATATGTAGCTGGACTTCCCTCTTCTGAAGCTAGTGAGCTGTGACCTGGTTGGAAGGAGGGAAAGGAGACTGTTCCAGTCCCATGCCATTGAAAGGAAACACAGCAGCAATTGTCAGGACTGTCCCTGTGTAGCCAGGTAGCTTTGCAGGTGTGTTCTGACCGATGGCCCTTGAGCTGACTCCACCTAACTTCTCTATGTATCACAATAGACAGAAGAAAAGGCACTATTGCTAAGGATTCTTGCAATGGGTACTATTTAGGCATTTTAGAGGATGCTTGGTGGGTTTTCTCAATGACCTAATTCCATGCATTCACATGGACGTACTTAATTCCCCTTCTGACTTCTGTGTTCTAGTTGAGTTGGTTCCCAGAATGATTTTCCATTCATGAAAATATGTTCTCAACTACCTTTTACTGGGTCCTCAAAATAAATTTAAAAGAGAATCCACTAGAGCCATTGTTTTGTCTACCCTCCTAGGCATAGGTATAGCAGGAGCTATAGGAACAGGAACCAAAGCTTTCTTATTACAGGGTTCCCATTACTCACTCCTTGCAAGAAGCTATTGATGAACACACCTAAAGATTAGAAAAGTCAATGACAGTCCTAGAAAAATCCGATTGTTCTCTAACTGGATTGGTTTTGCAAAATTGAAGGGGCTTGGATCTATGTCTACTGTAGCAAGGAGGGCTATGTGTGGCCCTTGGAGAGTGCTGTGTATATGCATACTATATGGGGATTGTTAAATAATGGCCTAATTAAAGAAAAGATTACAAGGCCACTAGAGAAAGAGCCATCTCAAGTGTTGCTTGCAACCTCTGGCAAACCATGCTGTCTCCTGTGGCTGAGGGCTACTTTGCTCATGGATCTTTCAAGACAACTCCTAGGTTAGATCAGACGTTTTGGTAGAGACTGACTTGCTAAAGATGCCTTTTTGTGTAACAATATAAAAAAGCTTCTAGGAGCCTCTCAAGGTTCAGTCCTTGGGAGGCTAATCCCCTGGTCACGAGAAGGCTAAAATCATCAAGCAGTGGCTCTCTTTCCTTCTATCATTCATTCGGAACAAGTCAGAACACTAATAGGGAACCAAACCCAATTTCTCTCAACATTTTCATAGTAAATGCAAAAATATGTTACTGACTGCCCCTCAGTTTCTCAAGAGCCTTTCCAGGTGTCCATGTTCCTAATGTATTTTAATATCAGAAATTAACTACCTGAGCAGCACAAGAAAGACTGTCTAGAAGTAACAAAAGCCTCTCAAACTATATTCTCTCCAGCACAACCAGACCCTACTTTAAGATAATTGTTGTTCCACAACTAACCTACACAACCAATCTAAATTTTGCTGCCTCTTCTCAAGAACACTCAGACTGCAGACAGTTACTTCTGCCAACCAACAGCCTAAGACTTCCTATCTACTAAGTATTCTGAAGGGTGTGATCTCTCCCCTTTCCTGATCCTCTTTTCATGTCCCTGCCCTTTGGACTCTTCTTCCCAGCTACATGGACCAAGAACTATATGGTTTCAAGTGTACATCCAAAACCATTTTGTTCTTAATGCCTTAACTTCACCTCTGTCCTTAGGAAATCTGTCCCAAGGTATTTCCAATCAACCACAGACTGCCCCAACAAATATAGGGCCATCATTAGCTCTTTCATCAGAAATAACATCCTGTTTCATCAGAATCTACATGCTTCAGAGACTATACCGCCCTGGTATCATATGCTCCCCCAAAATCTGAATATCAACTGACATAGTCTCTTCTTCCTGGTTTTTACAAACAAGCCAGATAGCTTTGGTCTCATAACAACAATGGCGGAATGTCAGCAGGTGTCCCCAGCAAGAGCAACTGAAGGTCACTCCCCCAACACTCAGCAATCCAGCAATAAAACACAAATGTAGGGATGGAGGCAGTCTAGGCAGCTGGACCATGGCGAGAACAGCAAACATGGCTCTGGCAGGCCGTATTCTTCTCCCCTAGTCCCTCTGCCCTGTTAAAACACATTAGCTTACATTCATAAAGCTAGGCACCAAGATCTGCTTCTTTATGTGTCAACTTTTCCCTGCTCATCAAGGTCCAATTATTAAAGCATTTAAGAACCAGGCAGTGGTAGCATAAGCCTTTAATCCCAGCACTTGGGAGGCAGAGGCAGGCAGATTTCTGAGTTCAAGGCCAGCCTGGTCTACAGAGTGAGTTCCAGGACAGCCAGGACGACACAGAGAAACCCTGTCTCGAAAAACAAAACAAAACAAAATAACAATAAATAAAAATTCACACACATGTATATGTATGTGTATGTGTATGTGTATATGATGTGTATATATATATTCCAGGTTTACTTTCTCTTTTACTGTAGCCACACAGGGATAGATACATTCACATGTGCATATATATTTAAATATGATTTATATGATGTTTTTTCTTGACTCATTATTCCCAGGAGCCGGTCTCACTTAGATCTCAAAACCTCCTCCTTCCAGCCCTCTTACATGCTCAAGCCTGCCTTTGGAAGAAGAAATATTAGCTCTCAGGTTTGCAAATATCAAGTTGGTCAGCACATATAGAGCTTAGTTGGTTAGAACAAGCAGAGCTCACTTGCAGTTAGGTTACTATAACTCTTTCCACTTCACCTTCTCGTGATTGTTATAGTTTGCCAGCTTCCTTGAAGCCCAAGCCAGCTTTGTCATGTGATTCTGAGAGAAAATTCTGAGAGACTACTTCCTAGAGACAATGTTTAAAGACAGTGCTTGCCCCTGAGAGACTGTTCCCCAGAGACAATGTTTCCCCCCTCATACCCCCTCCCTGCATCTTTCTTGCTTTCCTTTATATTGCGGTGTGTAAAACAGTAAAGTTTGACAGCTTGATCAGAATACAGACTTGCTGTTCGTCTCCATGTCTCTTTGTCTCTCGCTTTCCTCTTAGGTAGTTTCGGGGACCCTGTTGACTGTCCTGCAGGTCGGGACACACTGTCTATGCTGATAGGCACATACAAGTAGCTATCAGGTCAGACCAACAATACTGACAAGTGGAAGATGTAGTGTTTTCTACATAACTGAAAATACTCAATATTATATCAATGAAGGACTTGTTTAAGTATATATTCATGGTGATGCAAGACCATCCATTTGTCTTATAGCAAGATTACTTGTAGAATTTATGGAGATACCATTAAGATAGTCTGTGATTTAGGAGAATGTTCACTCTTATTTGTATTGTTAGGTAGAAGAAATGAATAATTTCTATAAAATGTGCTTTTCACATGCACAACACCTTTGTAAGCCAAATTAGAATGAAATCCCAGCATGAAGAATAGAGTTGGGAATGGAATTCCACCCATATTTGAAGAGATGTAATTGTTAGCTCCTGGAAGAAAGGGTCAATGTTCTTTAAGTACAGCCTCTTGCCAAACTCTAGTAAAAGACCATATATCCAAGAATCCTTTAACAACTCATATTGGCATTTATAGGAATGCTAGAGATGACACAAAGTTGGTGGAAAAGAAGGATGGTTTTGGGAAAGTTAAGAGGGAAGATGAATGTGATTAAAAGACACCATATGACATCTTCAAAAAATGTAGAAATGTGCTTTTTAAGTGCTTTCATCCAGAAGCAGAAAAGTCTGAATTAGATTATTAGTGGGCAAAACAATCCTGAGATTTCACCACACACCAGTAAGAATGGCTAAGATCAAAATCTCGGGAGACAGCAGGTGTTGGCAAGGATGTGGAGAAAGGAACACTCCTCCACTGCTGGTGGAATTGCAAGCTGGTACAACCCCTCTGGAAATCACTCTGGTGGTTCCTCAGAAAACTGGCCATGACACTTTTGGAGTGCTATACCACTCCTGGGCATATACCCAAAGGACTCCCCGGCATGTAATAAGGATACATACTCCACTATGTTCATAGCAGCCCTATTTATAATAGCCAGAAGCTGGAAAGAACCCAGATATCCCTCAACGGAGGAATGGATACAAAAAATGTGGTATATCTACACAATGGAGTACTATTCAGCCATTAGAAACAACGAATTCATGAAATTTTTAGACAAATGGATGGAGCTGGAGAACATCATCCTATGTGAGGTAACCCAGTCTCAAAAGAACACTCATAGTATGCACTCACTGATAAGTGGATATTAGCCTAGAAGTTTGGAATACCCATGACACAATCCACATATCAAATGATGTCCAAGAAGAAGGAAGGAGTGGCCCCTGGTTCTGGAAAGGCTCAGTGCAGCAGTGTAGGGAAATACCAGAACAGGGAAGTGGGAATGGGTGGATGGGGGGTACGGGGGATGGAAGAAGACTTATGGGACTTTGGGGGAGCTGGAAGCCAGGAAAGGGAAAATCATTTGAAATGTAAATAAAGAATATATCAAATAAAAAAAAAGTTTGCTAGTGTGACTAAAATCCAGTCATATCAGCCTTTCTCAGGACCTTAGCATGACAGATGAGACGTTAGAGATGACCCAGCAGTTAAGCCCACATACTGCTCTTGCAGAGCATAAGTTCAGTTCAAATTAACACACAACATACAGCTCAAAACTGCTCAAAACTCCAATTCCGAGTAATCTGAGGACTTTGAAGGTACCTGTGTTCATGTACACACACACACACACACACACACACACACACACAACTATGTGTTCATAGAAGTCAGTAGATTTGGAAAATGACTGTTATTCTTTAATACAAAACACAAAACAGCAGCAGTGTCCATTAACTGAGTATCCAGACTATGTCCGTCTGTTAAAGGCTTCTCATTCACAGCCAAATAAAATTTCCCCAAAACCTTTTTTGGTACCATTATTGCCAGGCTCTACTCTTTAGCTCCAGTTATCCAACAACAGGCAAAACTCTTGTTAAGAGATTCTAAAGCATTACTTAAAGACACTTAACATGCTAGTGAGTATTAAGAAACTTGTGTGGGAAAAATTATTATAATATATGAATTTTAGTTTGATTATGCTGCAGACCACCCACGGGAGGTGAGTTCTTGAAGTCAGGTGGGTAAGGATTCGGTGGTGACACACAGAACCAAACACAGAGGCAGTTTGAATCTGAGTGTATTTTGCAGCTCCCAAGCAAGGGTTTTTATACATAGAGAAACAGGTATTTCAACACTGAAAAGCTATGTTCAGTGAATCAGTACAACAGAACAGACATTGCAATAATCATTTGGCACATTAAAACACAAATTTGCTAGTGACAAATTTCCAAAAATAAACTAATACATTTTTATGATCAATTACTATTTAACTTAGAGTTCCTGCTCTTCTATTACTCTTCCAAACATACATTTAACCATTTTAATTCTCTTCTATTTAAGGCTTTCTTAAACAATATACCAAAATGTTCTTCCGATGACACACATGCAGCCATATAAAGTATTATTGTTGGGAAAGTTTATATTTATCAATACTATCTAATAAATTACTTATAAAGTGAAGCACTGGTTTATCCAGAGATGATGTCATGGTTAATGAGTCCATCTCAAGAGATAGTTTCATACCCATTATACTTGCTTAAGATCTTAGCCTAGGCTATGAGAAACATCTTGTAAATTAGAAAAGGAATAGGACACAAGACAGATAAATTGCCAAGAGAACAATAATTTTTCTCCAGAGAATTGTTCCACAACCAGTTCCAGGAGGCCTCCCCTGTTGAGGTTAAACACCTTAGTCTGTGGAACTTATCACACAGATCTGACTGGAGGTGGTGTGGCATGAATATTTTTGAATGAACTCTCTGAAACTGTAGTGCAAGCAAAAGTCCACATCTCTTGCAAAACACATCTGAATAAGGTATAAAGAAATCATATCCCATTGGGATGTTAGTGATCTGTAATTGTTTTTATATAATGGAACAAAATAAAGATTCTCCTCTCTTTCATAAGTAGTTGAGGTCAGAATACATTCATGGTTCTTGCAGCAGAATTTCCACACCTGTTTTCTATGTCTGCTTCCATATTGCTTCTGATTGTCAAGAAGTGATTTTACTTTTTCACAGAAAGCAGACATGCCTTGAATTCATTATCAAAGTCAGTAATCCACAGATTAGAAAGATGTAGAAAAATATAAACAGCATTAATTCACTCTTCTTTTATGATTTAAAGGGTTGTTATGTGTATGTGTTATGTGTAAGTTTATGTGGGCCATGTATGTGCAGGTGCCTGTAGAAGTCAGAAGTCACCAGAACCCCTGGAGCCTGTGTTATAGCAGTTGTGAGCAGCCATGTTGGGTTGGGACCCAAACATGGGAACCAAAGCTGAGTCCTCTACAAGAACTGCAAGTGCTCTTAACTGAATAGCCATTTCTCTAGACCCTCACACTTTCCTTTTGTATTTCCTAACTTCTCATTGTCCCTCAATAATTTTTTCTAAGGCCAAGTTAAGGAGATGCTGATGTTCCCTCTAAATGGAGTGACATAACCATGCCACGAGATGGTGTGCGGATACATGGTTAACATCCATACCCTTTCATGAAAGATTTCGTGACTTAGGGACTGGAGAGTTTGCTCAGTGGTTAAGAGCACTGGTTATACTTGTAGAGGATACAGGTTTAATGTCACACTGAAGCTTATAACCATCTCTATCTCCAGTTCCAAGGCATCTCATACCATTTTCTGGCCTCTAAGCCAGAATACACCCATTCTGGCAGGCAAATTACCCATACCCAAAAAAATTTAAAATTTAAAGAAAAAATCAATTTGTTGGTTTTCCTGTGTGTGTGTGTGTGTGTGTGCATGCCAAAGGTCAATATCAGGATTTTTCATTTATCTTCCACCTTATATTTTTGAGACCTTGTCTGTCAACAAACGTGTCATTCATGTGCTGGGTAGCCAGTAACCTTAAAGGAACTTCTTTTTCCCTGACCGTAAGGCTATAGACATATGAGACCACAATCAGTATTTGTTATGCTGAAGATCTGAACTTAGGTCCTTTTACTTCTGCGACAAGAATGTTTCTTAACTGATTCTCTTCATAGTTTTTGCTTTGGCTATCTCTATGCTCTGAATTCTATACCCCAGCTGTCCCGACTGTGGTCTATTCAGTTTGATATAAACACCCAGAATGGTTGTAAGAGTCCAGTGATTCCATCTCAGCCTCAGGGTTTTCCACAGAAGATTTGAAAAAGGATTGAGGATTTTGTTTTATTCAATCCCCAAATAGTAATTCTTTTCATAATTTGACTGTCTGGTCTTAGCCATTTGGCTAACTGTTCCATGAATGTGCATCCACACATATACAATCACAGTTACAGACAGTATACACAAACACACACACACACACACACAGAGAGAGAGAGAGAGAGAGAGAGAGAGAGAGAGAGAGAGATTCCTGCCTCTCTTTCTGTTCTGTATCAATTCCTTTCTTATTATTGAAGTCAAACACCATAACTAACCAACATTTAGGAGGAAGGGACTATTTGTCTCAAACCCCACGCAGTTCCAGTAGGTAAGAGTCTATCACTGTAGTAGCAGGGAAGAGGGACAGGAGGAGCAGAAAGCTGAATCATTCCTTGAAACATGAACATGGTGTAGAGAAAACTCACTGGAAACTGTAAAGCCTCAAAACTTGTCCCAGTGTCATACTTTCTCCAACAAGGTCACACCTCCAAAACCTACCCAAATAGCAATATCTACTACAGATCAAATATTTGAACAACTAAAACTATGGAAGATGTTTTTATTCAAACCATTACATTATGTATATTTTATGTTTCAAGTATGTTTATCCTCTAGGAAGAAACCATGTTCCTAGGTCATATATTAATTTTACCATATGTCTTTCTGAGACTTTCCATGGTGGAAACTCACTTGGTTACTTAATATCTATCACATTATCTGACAACTGTATATTTTTAATTTCTCTTGATAAATAACAACTCTTACTGTGCAGATAAATTCTGAGAAATTGATAGCTTACCTAGGATTCAGAGTAAAGAGGAGGACTGAATTGGAAACAAATGCAAAGCTGGAAAGCTCAGAAAATTCCAGATAACTCACATCTTTCAACTTCCTTATGCATCCACTCCAGCTTGGTACCCTCTCAAACTCCCACCAACACAAAGTAAAAAAGAAATCTTGCAGGCACTTAACATTTCCTGGGGGAGGGGAATTTGCAAGAGTAAGTCTTGAGGAAGTGAGCTTGTGTTTTCTTCCAGGAGAGACAACTAGGTTTATAAATATTATAATTCAACATCTGGTAGACATATTCGATCTGCAACTCATAGGGCACATTCAGAAGACTGCAGCTATGAAAAGATCTACCACAAAAGAATACGTTTACTCAGAACAGTTAAGACTTTTTTCCCCCTGTAAACCAATTGCACAGTTTTTGACTTTGAATTGTGTGTGTGTGTGTGTGTGTGTGTGTGTGTGTGTATGTATGTATGTATGTGTGCTCACACACGCGCCATGTTGTAATGTCAAAAGTTTGGACATTCTGATAAGGTTTCTTTGCTAGAAATGAGTGAATTAACTATTTAAATCGATGCTGATCTTGAGGGCCAGGGGAGATGCCTTTCCCAGTGAAGTGTTTGCTACACAAGCATGAGGACCTGAGGCTAATTCCTATCACACACACACACACACACACACACACACACACACACAAAACTGGAGACAGTGGCATGACAGTCATCCAAGAACAAATGAAGCAGAGACTGGCACGTCTCTATCACTTAATGACTAACAAGCCTTATAGAATTTGTTACTCTCAGGTTCCAGTGAGAAATCCCATCTGAAAAATAACTGAAGTTGATGGCATCTGATGATGGATGGCCATCAGAGATCGTCTTCTGGTTTCCACACTTGTGTACACAATCCATAGACACATGTGCACCAGAAGTCTTCAGTGATTATACTATTATCTGCACATTTCCCATCTCAGTTGATCCCTTCTTATCCTCAAGGACTATTCAAGGAGGACAGAGGACAGCTCACCCAAACGAATGAAGGGACCATTGTTGCTGTTTCAGAATATCAGAAAGAAAAGCATCGTACTGACTTCGAAGGCATTCGCCATCAGGGTGAGCCTCTGCAGGGTCTTATCTCACCGCTGGCGGCATTTATCTCACAGGCCTTCAACCTATAACAGAAAGGAATAGTTCTATGTCAGGGTGAGAAGAGATATACGCCGAAGGTAATTAAATTATTTACATTATTCTCACTCCATATCCTCTGCAGACAGTTTCTCAAAAGCTAAGTGTTCACAAAAATAAATTTTCCCTTTGTTGGTAGATGTGATCACAATAGTTTATTCTCAGTGTTTGGGTCTATGGTGAACTAATACTTTTTCCAGGCCTTGAACGTGGGATGAAATTGGACCTTGCACTGGGTAATAGAGTGAAACAAGGTTTGGGAAGTTCTAAGCCTCAAGCACCTTGAAACCTTTTTATCTGAAACGTTTGAGATTCATTCTGCCGTGAACTAAACTACATAAAATCAAAATTCATGTATTCAAGTTCTAATGCCTAATGGGACTGGGTTTTTGAGATAGAGTTTTTATAGAGGCAACTAAGTTAAAATGAGGACTATCAGGTGGGATATAATCTTGTATAACTGTGAGAGAAAATAATCATTTTCACATCATTGAAAATGTTTGGATTATACTCCTTGTATTGTTCCTCTAAAGGAACCATATCTGTTGATGAATAATCTCACTTCTAGCCTCTGAAATCATGTTATCAATAATTTATACTATAATATCCAGTCAATCTACTTTTGTCATGGCAGCCAAAACATTTACTGTATCCTTTAGTCCAAACAAGTAAATGAGATGTGGTCTCATTAATGTTGTTTTCTTTAGTAGACATCCATGCATGCATGCATACAACCTTCATTCAGGCATCTAGTATCCATATATGTTCCCATCCTAATAAGATCTAGCTATCTATGCAGGCTTCCAACCATGAAGACAAGTGTACATCTATACTTGTAACCATCAATCACCCACTTACCACTCCTAACTGCTATATATTCTCTTTGGAATTTTATTTTTATTTTATGTGCATAGGTCTTTCACGTGCATGTATGTCTGTATGAAGGTAGTGGGTTTCCTAAAACTGTAGTCACAGACAGTAGTGAACAGCCATGTGGGTGTAAGGAATTTAATGTGGGCCCTCTGGAAGAACAGTCAATGTTCTTAACTACTGAGTCGTTTCTCTTTCCCTCTACTAAGTTATAATTTACTTTTCTGTACATTAATAGTCCTTTTTTTGTCATCCTCAAAGACACAGCTCCCAGCTCGATGACACCCACTGTAGACCCTCTACGTGGCATTTGGGATATTTTATAGCCTCACACAATAGCTTCACACCAGTGTCTTTTAGCTTATTGTTTGAAATATGTAAGTACTTCAGGTTCTAGTTGTTCCTCAGGACACAAGCCAGGTCCTGACAGCCCCTTGTGGGGATTTGACAACAGCTCAAACTTCAAGAGAAAAGTCACAATACAGTGGTTACTCTCTGATCTGAAGAGGAAGAATTTTCCAAAGCTGAATGATGCCTTAAAGGTGAAGACAGCACCCAAAAAAGGTATATTTCTCTGGGATGAAAAGTTCTATATATATCTGTTAAATCCAATTGGACCAAAGTTTCAATTAGTTTCATTGTCTCCCTGTTTAGTTTCTGTTTTCCCGATTGCTCCACTGGTGAGAGTGGAGTGTTGAAGTCACCCACAATTATTGTGTTAGGTGCAATGTTTGCTTTGAGCTTTAGTAAAGTTTCTTTTATGAATGAGGGTACCCTTGTATTTGGAGCATAGATGTTCAGGATTGAGAGTTCTTCTTGTTGGATTTTTCCTTTGACCAGCAAGAAGTGTCCTTCCACGTCTCTATTGACAACATTAGGTTGAAAATCAATTTTATCTGATATTAGAATGGGAACTTCGGCCTGTTTCCTGAGACCATTTGCTTGTAGAATTGTCTTCCAGCTTTTTACTCTAAGGTAGTGTTTGTCTTTGACCCTGAGGTGTGTTTCCTGTAAGCAGCAAAATGTAGGGTCCTGTTTACATATCCAGTCAGTTAGTCTATGTCTTTTTATTGGGGCATTGAGTCCATTGATGTTAAGAGATATTAAGGAATAGTGATTGTTACTTCCTGTCATTTTTGACGTTATATTTTAAATTTGATTGGTTAACTTCTTTTGGGTTTGATGAAAGGTTACTATCTTGCTTTTTTCCAGGGTGAAGTTTCCCTCAATGTATTGGTGTTTTCCTCCTATTATCCTTGTAGATATTGGGTAAACTTGGTTTTGTCATGGAATATCTTAGTTTCTCCATCAATGGTGATTGAGAGTTTTGCTGGATATAGTAGTTTTGGCTGGCATTTGTGTTCTCTTAGAGTCTGCATGAGATCTGCCCAGGATCTTCTAGCTTTCATGGTCTCAGGTGAAAAGTCTGCTGTGATTCTGATAGGTCTTCCTTTATATGTTACTTGGCCTTTTTCTCTTACTGCCTTTAATATTCTTTCTTTTAGTACATTTGGTGTTTTGATTATTATGTGATGGGAAGTATTTCTGTTCTGGTCCAGTCTGTTTGGAGTTCTGTAGGCTTCTTGTATATTCATGGGCATCTCTCTCTTTAGGTTAGGGAAGTTTTCTTCCATAATTTTATTGAAGATATTTGCTGGCCCTTTAAGTTGTAAATCTTCACTCTCATCTATGCCTATAATCCTTAGGTTTGGTCTTCTCATTGTGTCCTGGATTTCCTGGATATTTTGGGTTACAAGCTTTTTGCATTTTGCATTTTCTTTAACTGTTGAGTCCATGGTTTCTATGGTATCTTCAGCATCTGAGATTCTTTCTTCTATCTCTTGTATTCTGTTGTTGATATTTGCATCTATGTCCCCTGATTTCTTCCCAAGGCTTTCTATCTCCAAAGTTGTCTCCCTTTTAGTTTTCTTAGTTGTTTCTACTTCTGATTTTAGATCCTGGATGGTTTTGCTTAGCTCCTTCACTTGCTTGTTTGTGCTTTCCTGTAATTCTTTAAGAGATTTTTGTGTTTCCTCTTTCATGACCTCAGCCTGTTGACCAAAGTTCTCCTGTATTTCTTTAAGTGTTTTTTGTGTTTCCTCATTATTGGCTTTTGTATTCTCCTGGATTTCTTTCAATGATTTTTGTGTTTCCCTTGCAAGGGCTTCTAACTTTTGATCCATTTTCTCCTGAATTTCTTTAAGTATGTCCTTCATGTGTTCCTGTACCAGCATCATGACCAGTGATTTTAAATCCAAACCTTGTTTTATTGGTGTGATGGGGTATTCAGGACATGAAGGTAAAGGAGAATTGGGTTCAGATGTTGTCATATTGCCTTGATTTCTGTTATTGACGTTCTTGCGTTTGCTGTTTGCCATCTAGTTCTCACTGGTGTTAGTTGATCTTGTCAATGCTGGACTCACCAGTGCAAGCTGCCCCTTCCCAGGTGGCCTCTGGTGCACAGCTTACCTCCTGCACTGCCTGGAGACAGGGTGCTGTGGCCCAGGCTGTTCAGCTCCTGGAGCAGACACCTGAAGGCTCCCACTGGGGCCTGCTGGATTCACCGGAGCACACCGACTTCTCCCCGCTGGCCGCTCGGAAGCCCCTCTTGCCTCTTGCAGGACCTGGAGATGTGGTGTTGCCGCCCAGGCTGATCTGGATCCGGAAGCGGAGAGCTATCTTAACATCTTTTAAAAATCATTTTCTTAAAAATTTTAAAAGCTCAATGTTAAGAGCAAGCCATTTCTTGAGGTATAACTTTCTAATGAAAATCTTTTACAGATCTAAGTTTGAACTTTATTTTGAACCGCATCTGTATGAATCTGGTAAAAATGTTCTTTTGGCCAGAAACTCTCTAAGTGAGGCCTGCAAGACAAAGCTGCATCTCTCAAGCCTCTGCAGCTTTGAGCGGCTTTGAGGAAGCTCTGAGCTTAGTATTAACTCAAATGTAAATCTCCTGATCTGAGTTTGTTATCTCTAAGGCCAGACCTACACCCACCGGTCCTGCAAGGAGTAGCCTGCAACCAGACCCCATTGTATGGAGGTCACATAAGAAAGGGAACCTGTAATATCAAAGCATAACTACAATTTTTGAAAGCAAAACTCAGTTTTAAGCAATCTTTTCTCCTTAAAATTAGTGGCAAACACATTTTCATATTGTAAAGTTTGTCCATCATCTTGTGTTTGAATGTATGACAGTGTAACTTATTGAAGAGACATTATTTTAAATTGTATTTCTTATAAGTCCAATAACCAGGCCAAGATTCACACAAAACACCATGCCAATTTAGAAGCATCTTAGAGGCCTGTATTTCCAGGGTTGCGTCATGTCACGTGTAGCTAGTTAAGATGGCTCCGACACTGAATCACCAGTTTTAAACTAACCTTTTCTTAATAACACTATACCTTTTAAATCATAACCAAGTAATTTATAACTCTATAGTCAAGATATGTAAAACATTTATACCTTTAAGACTAATTAGAAATAAAAATGAAGCGATCATACAAATCTCATAAATTGAAACCAAATACATTTTTTTTCTAGCTGTAAGTTCATGGGAATAAAGCACATTAAACCCAATCATCATCATGATAGACATTTTTCTAGGAGAATTAACCATTTCCACTTGTCTGGCTCCTGGCCCTTTAAGAAGCAGCTTTTTTTTTTCCAGCTGTTTTTGACTCCTACCTTAGAAAGTAAGGCCCCTCAAATTAGACTCCTCTGTGTAAACTGTAATTGGCAGGACTGCCAGCAAGATAACGCCTTTTTACCATTTTTTTTTTTTTACATAAAACATAAAAACAACCAATCATTCAGTCAAACAAAACAATAGACAACATGAATTGACACACATATAGACAAGTTTTGGTGCACCAAGGACAAACTATAGACAGAGAGGGAACTTGATGTCCCCAAAAGATTCAAATATCTTAACCTGAACTAAGGAGATCTCCAGTAGGTTTCAGAGAGAAAACAGGACATCTTCCGTTTTCCTGTCCTCACCAGGAGAGTTTTGAAATAGTTTCCAACCATTATTATTATTATTATTATTTTGATACCGTGTCCTACACATGGAAAAACTGCTTTTCTGCAACCTGCTTTTTTCTCTTGTTTAAGATTTAACAAGGGGGGAAAGGGGGGTGCCTAGGTTAACACACACACCTGTGGAGAGAGGTGGGAGGAGAGTCCAGGTCTTACATTCTGCCTGTGAGAGGTTTTTTTGCTTTTTGTTTTGTTTTTTGTTTTTTGTTTTTTGTTTTTTGTTTTCTGGCCACCTCAGCAGCAGTCTCTGACTTCTACCTGCATGGGTCTCCCCTGTCCATTTTTGCCTAGTCCCTGTCCAGGGAGACAGCCCTGGGAAAGCATTTGTTGAGAAATAACCTCATTGGAACCACACATAAGGACTTTCATTTGAGAGAGAATGTCTCTTCCCCAGAGGTTAACAGGCAGGCCAGGGACCACGAAGGGCTGAGTAGAGCCAGTATTTCCCTCTGTCCTCCCAAGTCAGCAACTTTGAGCTCTGGAGAGTATTTTTTTTTTTGATTGTCCAATCCCCTGCAGATGGGTCAGAGAGGCTTGCAAAGGCCAAGGGGGGGGGGGGGGCAAGCACTTTGTGGGATCACAGTAGAATCGGCACCTGAGTCTAAGATGCCCTCAAAGCTTTTACCATTTATTTTAAGGCTGAGTATAGGACGATCTCTAGTGATTGCCTGGACCCAGTAAAGGTCTGAGGAACCTGGATGAGAGGAGCCAGGCTGCATGCCTATCGCTGGGTATAGGGTGGCAGGCCACGTGGTGGGGCTTGTTTTGGCTCTGGCTTTTTCTAGGCATTTGACTTTGAAATAAATCTTGAAGTTAGAGTGACCATTTGTCCCTCTTAGCTCCTTTAAGAGGGCTACTTGCTCTCTGCAGCTTTTCTCCTCTAAGTTGGCTTCCTCCCCAGGGGGTCTCTAAACTTAATGGCATATCAGCAAGGCATGGGTCCCTCAGGAGCAGAGGATGAAGAGAAGTTACAGGAGCCGATGGCGGGCACTCAGACCTGTCTATAATGACCTAGGAAGGTTTTGGAGAGTTCTTTTTAGGGGAAAGCAAGGTCACAGAAGCTGCCGAGACAAAGGGCGGAGGCAATATTCAGCAGGGTCCTCGTTCGCACTCTGAATGAACCCCCAGTAACTAAAGAATGTATCAGACATTGGTTCACCTGTACCTGTTTTTAAAATCTTATTAATTTCTTTACCAACCTTATCTCAAGTTAGCGGGTGAATATCAGGTCCACTTAAAATTAACCAAGGACATTTCTCATGACAAAAAAAAGAACTTAATTAAATCTTTTTTCTTAACTCTTATTCCTCTCTCCCTGAATTAAAGCTTGATTTCTCCTATGAATCAAGTCTCTTTAGCCTTTTTTTTCCCCAATGACAATCGGACAACAATGTTTGGCCACTCACCTGCCCCTCTAGCGACGCACGAGCGATGCGGTGTGTGGGGTCCTTGAATCCTCTTCCCGGGGTTTCTGCTTCATAGTCCGGTAGTTGACCATACTTCAGGTCCCTGTTCAGGCGCCACTGTAACCCATCCAGCAGGTCATTTATTCAGGGTCCCGAAGGAGCACTACCATTGGGTCAAGGGGGGGGGGGGGTAGAAGAACGGAGACAGAGGTCTCGTTTAATGTTCTGGGGTACACAGGTTTTAAAGTTTTCAGGAGTGATGTGCCTCAAGGCAAGGAAAAGGAAGAGATAAGGGTCCTCTGGTGGAGATATCTGGTGTTTGCACAGGCTGGAGCCTACCACAGTTATCTCAGGACTTCCTTCCACTGCAATTAACGGAGAGACTCTTCTTTGTTTTACTCAGGACCTTTGCCATGTCAGCTCTCTGGGCCGAAGTGAGGATCTCTAATGGCTTCCCACAACAGAGGTTATGCTTGGGCTCAGCAACACGGACTTCCACTCACCAAGGCTGACCTGGCTACAGCTGCTGCTGAATGCGAGATCTGCCAACAGCAGAAACCAACACTGAGCCCCAGATATGGCACCATTCCTCGAGGTGACCAGCCAGCAACCTGGTGGCAGGTTGACTATATTGGACCACTTCCTCCATGGAAAGGACAGCATTTTGTTATTACTGGAGTAGATACTTATTCTGGTTATGAATTTGCCTTTCCTGCCCGTAATGCTTCTGCCAAAACCACCATCCGTGGACTCCCAGAATGCCTTATCTATCGTCATGGTATTCCACACAGTATTGCTTCTGACCAAGGAACTCATTTCACAGCCAGAGAAGTGCGACAGTGGGCCCATGATTATGGAATTCACTGGTCTTACCATGTTCCCCATCATCCTGAAGCAGCTGGTCTGGTAGAAAGATGGAATGGCCTTTTGAAGACACAGTTATGGCGCCAATTAGGTGGCAACAGCATGGAGGGCTGGGGAAAGTTCTTCAGAGGGCAGTATATGCTTTGAATCAGTGTTCAATATATGGTACAGTTTCTCCCATAGCCAGGATCCATGGGTCCAGGAATCAAGGGGTGGAAAAGGGAATAGTTCCACTCACTATCACTCCTAGTGACCCTCTAGGACAATTTTTGCTTCCTGTCCCCACAAATTTAGGTTCTGCTGGCCTACAAGTTTCGGTTCCAGAGGGGGGAGTGCTCCTACCAGGAGCCACAAGAAACATTCCATTGAACTGGAAGCTCAGACTTCCCCCTGGCCATTTTGGGCTTCTAATGCCCTTAAACCAACAGGCTAAGAAAGGAATAACAGTGTTAGGAGGGATGATAGATCCAGATTACCATGGGGAAATTGGATTGCCTCTCCACAATGGAGGTAAGCAGGATTATGTCTGGAGTGCAGGAGATTCTCTAGGGCATCTCTTAGTTCTATCATGTCTTGTGATTAAAGTCAGTGGGAAACTACAACAGCCTAATCCAAGCAGGATGACAAAGGACACAGACCCATCAGGAATGAAGGTATGGGTCAATCCTCCAGGAAAAGAGCCAAGACCTGCTGAGGTGCTTGCCAAAGGTGAAGGAAATTCAGAATGGGTAGCAGAGGAAGGTAGTTATAAATACCAGCTAAGGCCACGTAACCAGTTGCAGAAACAAGGATTATAAGTAATATGAATGCTTCTATCTTGTTGTGTTGAAGATACATTTGTCTTTCTTCCAATCCCTTTAACATCAATTGGTATTGAAACACTAAAAGAATGTTTCCAAGGGACATTTCCCCATTGTAAATTTGCAAATGTGTTTGCGATTGGACGAGGAATAGTTATATCATGTTAGGCATATTCACAATCTTGTTATTGTTTCATGTGGACATGAGATATTATTTGTGTCAAATTGACAAGGGGTGGATTGTAGTGGCTATTCCTGGTTGTCAACTTGACTATATCTGGAATGAACTACAGTCTAGAATTGGAAGGCTCACCTATGATCCTAATTTGGAGGCTCAGAGATATAAGTTTCTGACCTGGATCTTGGCATGGAGACCTTGAAGCACAGTGGCTATGAATTTCAGAAGATTAAGACAAGGAGATCTTCGAGTTCAAGATCATTTGGGATTAAAGGCATGAATGCACACACCTTTAATCTGGGCCACACCCTCTGCTGGAGACTCTCATGCCAATATTCTGGGCCACACCCTCTGTTGGAGACCTACAGCCTTTAATCTGGGCTACACCCTCTGCTGGAAATATATAAGGACATTGGTAGAAAGAAGATTCTCTCTCACTCGTCCTTGCCTGCTTGCTTCGTGGGACTGAGAAACTGCTAGATCATTGGACTTCCATCCACAGCTGCTGCTGACCATTTTTGGGGAGTTGGACTATAGACTGTAAGTCATTGACAAATTCCCTAACTATCTAAAGACTATCCATATGTTCTGTGACTCTAGAGAACACAAACTAATACAATGGTACACCAATTTTCCAACTACTATGAGACATCAAGTCTTGCTGCTCACCATAGACTGACTACTACAAAGCAGACTTGATGGACAGCCCCACACTTGCCACTACACACACACACACACACACACACACACTTGTGCACACATGCACACACACACACAAAGAGAGAGAGAGAGAGAGAGAGAGAGAGAGAGCAAACTATCAGTACTATGGAAGAGTGGACAAATGGAGCCTTGCAGAAGCAATCAAGTCAGGACACACCCATTTACTTTCCTCTACTCTTGACTGTGTATGCAATGATACTAATAGAGGTTCCAGACTTGACTTTTCCACAATGCTAGAAAATAACCGGGAATTGTAGCCTCAAATTAACTTACTATCTCCAAAGTTGCTTTTTGTCAGGGTATTTGGGGAGTATTATTTGGCTTAAAAATCCCCATAACAGTCCACCACTGAAGGATGTCAGAGCAGGAATTTAGAGAGAGAGGCAGGAACCATGGGGGAACACTTGATGGTTTTCTTCCTTCTTCCTTTTATCCATCCTTCCTTCCTCTCTATATTCCTTCCTTCCTTCCTTCCTTCCTTCCTTCCTTCCTTCCTTCCTTCCTTCCTTCTCTCTCTCTCTCTCTCTCTCTCTCTCTCTCTCTCTCTCTCTCTCTCTCTCTCTCTCTCTCTCTCTCTCTCTCTCTCTCTCCTTTCTTTCATCTGATTTCTTATTCACTTTACACTCCACTCACTGCCCCATTCCTGGTCACCCCCCCACACACACACACAATACTTCCCCTTCCCCCTTTCCATCCTCTCAGGATGGGACACCCTGGATATCCTTCTCCAACCTTGTCTGGGTATTTTGTTTAACAAAGAATGACACTAGGACACCAATCAATGCCTGGCTCCTCTACACTGCTAGGAATCTGCATGTGCCATTTAATAGTAGGGGCAGTGGGATATTTAGCAGTTCTGGTATATAGCTGTCTATGTGGATGATTCTCTGGGTACACTGTCCCACTTTAATTTCTAAAACACTAAATGTTGCTCTGCAGAGCCATCCTGACTCAGAAGCTTTGAAGCCATTTCAGTCCCTGTGAGTTTGAACAGGTATGATCTGTGCATGCCCTACTGTGACCTCATGAGGATCCATTGTGAGAGTCCACCCAGCAGATATAAATAAGGGAGAGGCCTGCCCTGGATCTCTGAGGGTATAGAGAAGTGGAGTGGTGATTTACTTGTGAGATATACATTAGTGAGATTGTGTGAGGTTTTGAGATTCTGATTGTTTGATTTGTGAGTTGTGTGTGTGTGTGTGTGTGTGTCTGTGTGTGTGTGTGTGTGTGTGTGAGAGAGAGAGAGAGAGAGAGAGAGAGAGAGAGAGAGAGAGAGAGTCAGAGACACAGATAGAGACAGAGAGACAGAGAGAGACTGTGTGGGTGTGAGGGTGAGTCTGTGTATAGATTAGTTGTGTGTTCTGTGTGTCTACCTGCTTGTGTGTGTCTGTGTGAATTCATCTACAAGCTTACATACAGTTACAGGGAAAGCCCAGGGTTAGGGTTAGGCTAAGGTTAGTGTTAGTGTTAGTGTTAGTGTTAGTGTTAGTGTTAGTGTTAGTGTTAGTGTTAGGGTTAGGGTTAGGGTTAGGGTTGGGTTAGGGTTGGGTAAGGGTTTGGTTAGGGTTAGGTTTAAGGTTAGGTTTAGGGTTAGGTTTAGTGTTAGTGTTAGTGTTAGTGTTAGTGTTAGTGTTAGTGTTAGTGTTAGTGTTAGTGTTAGTGTTAGGGTTAGCTAAACGTTCAGTGCTGTGCTAAAGGTATGTTGAAAACTTAATTTCTAAAACAGAGTCATTCACTGGCCTCTTTTTGCCACATAGGCTATGTTTTGACCAAGGAGCCTCTGGATCTGCCTGTGTTTGGAGATTCAAACTAGGGAGGGACATTAATTAGGCCTGTTTTGTTTGGTGGGTCATTTGTTTAACTTTTGTGGTGGGCAGTGGTACTTTGCATTTAAGTCCAAACCTTGGGCTTGAAAAGCAGGTTCTACACTGAATGAGACATCTTTCTAAGTCATGGACACTTGGGTTACTACTTTAAGATTTCCTTCTTTGTTTTTCTGTTTCTATTCTTATTTTCCTTCTTTTATTTGTCTTGAATGGTTAATATGTTTGGGGGCCTTTTTTTTTTCTTTTGTATAACAGGATATTTGCTATAAATTTCAAATTTTAAAAATATATTTTTTCATTTTTGGTTTATTTAAACTTTTCTTTTAAACCATTATTGAGTACTGGTGGTGTTATTGACCGCTAGAGATAAGGCATAATTGGATGTGGTTAGTTATGGTTTCCAATTCTTTTGATTTCTCTGGCTTGCTTTTGACTTTTGCTTTTTTGCTTCAATTTAATGAGTTTTACATGCTTCTCTTTCTGTTTTGATTACTTGAGGGGTCCTGGCTTTGCTTTGATTTCCTTGGTATTTTAATTAGTTGGCCTGGTTTGGGGTGTTGGTCTTCAATTTTTATGTTATTTTGTAAATATTTTCTCAATCATTTCTTTCTTCTATTCATGTTCATTCTGATACTCTAGTTCTCTTCTCAGTTTTATCAGATAGCATCCAGTACATTACTGAGCTGTGGTCTGTCTATTTTACTAGATTGTGAGCTAGTGGTGGTTTAGGGATCAAGACTGGGTTCCTCTGCCTGTGTCATCGTGGGTCTAGGTTAAAGCTTCTTGTTTCAGTGGTTTTCACTTTGTCTTTTGTTTTTACTTTGGATCCCACTGATTTTGTTACTCTCATCCCTCATGTCTCTGTAAGTTTCTTTATATCTCCTTTCCTTTCTCCCCAGGCCTCACTGCCTTTGGCAGTAGCACTGCTACCAACTATGTACTCCGATAGTGACTCGGAGTCATCAGAGTCCAACACTGTGGTCACCATGTTCGAGGAGGAGGTGTTCACCAGGCAGTACACGGTGTTGAAGACCTTGGGCCAGGGTGGCACTTCCGATGTGAGGCTGTGCTCCCACCGCCTTACAGGTGCCCCAGTTGCTGTCAAGGCTCTTTTGAGGGAGAGGTGGTCGGACCCAACAGTGCCCGAAGCGGACATTATGAAAATGCTCAGTCACCCAAACATCGTCTCGCTTGTGCAAATAATTGAGACAGAACACACAACTTACTTAATTATGGAAGTTGCCAGAGGAGAAGAGCTACTTAAACGAGTCCGGGACGCTGGATGCCTGAAAGAAGATGAAGCTAGGAGCATATTTGTTCAGCTGCTCAGTGCCATAGGCTACTGTCACGGTAAAGGTGTGGTGCACAGGGACATAAAGCCTGACAATATCATAGTGGGTGAGGATGGAAAGGCTACACTTATTGATTTCAGCCTCGGAGACACATTCCTACCTGGACAAAAACTGGAAAGGCTGTGTGGAGCCTTCCAGTTCATTGCTCCAGAGATCTTCCGAGGCCTACCCTACGATGGCACAAAAGTAGATATGTGGGCCTTGGGGGTCATTTTATATTATATGACCACCGGATTCCTGCCATTTGGAGGAGGAACCCTGTCGGAACTGAGCAACAAGGTGATGAATGGAAAATATCGTACACCGGATCATCTCTCCGACGATATTAGGAGCATGATTAGCCTCCTGCTAACTGTCAACCCAAGGCAGAGGCCAAATGCGCAAGAACTCGTAAGCCATCCATGGCTCCAGCAAGGGGGAAAGACTTTGACATTCCATTACAACAGTGACACCAAATTCCCAGACCCTGATATAATGGGGGCCATGGAAAGCATTGGCTTTCATTCCCAAGACATAAGAGAAGCTTTAAAACACAAGGAGTTTGACGAAACTAGGGCAACATACCACCTATTGAAAACCCTAGCAAATCAGGATGATGGCACTTATGTGCAAAGAGATGTCACTAACCCAGGAGTGACACCTTTCCCTTCAGCAACAGACCCTAACACTTACCCTCTGCCTCCCAGGAGAAGGGCCAGTGAACCTTCCCTGAAAATACTAGTGTCATCTACTGGACAACGTCCTGGGGAGACAAATGCCCCTGTTGCGCCCAAGAAGACACCCCCTATGGGCAGTCGTCAGCAAAGAAGAATGACTGCCCCTTGCATCTGCATCGCTACTTACACTGTGGTGGAAGTAATCGAAACCCTCGATAACACCTTCTCCTCTAGCTCCCAGTTCGAAAAGGCCCCAAGTGAGCCAGAAAGAAGGAGACCGTTCACTCCAAGACCCCCGCAGCCTCAGGGATGGGCCAAATGGAAGAAACAAATTTCGAATTGCATCAGGACTCTATGCTGCTGCTGCATGTCACCTGACATGACAAGCCGGAGGAAGGTGTGCCCCCAAAAGAGAGAGGACACCCCGAAGATGACAAGAAGTACAAGGCATCTTTCAGGTACATTTTTATATTTGCTAAATCTATTTTTTTACTAATATTTGCATATAGACAGTTCATGATTAGGTTCTTGAAGTACAGTGACTTAAATCTAGTTCTATCTAGATAGTGTGGGATGTGGACCCTCCTACAATTAAACACAAGTACAATACTTTCTTATTCCAGAAGTGTAGAACCAGAAAACCATCAAATCAAATCAAAACCAAAATCCACTAGTGTAACTCAGTTCCTGTGGCTCAGCTCAGTGTCCCAAGCACAGGACTCTGGATCTTCTGAGATGCAAATGGTTTTGGGCCACACCCCCTCTGGGTTTCTTTTGTCCACAGCCCACACATCCTGTCTTCTCCTGTCAGATGGAATCGGTCCACACCTATCATTGATATGGTTATCACTGAGTCTTGGCATCTCCAGTGTGTTCAGGGCTGCACTGTAATGAGGCTACACCTTCAACAATGGACTCTTCTGGCCTCTCACAGCACCAAACTGGGGCTGTTTTCTACCTCCCCTTTGACCCCTCAGCTTTCAGGCTGCCCAAACCAATACCACCCGGGAAATTCTTACACAAGATCTTGTTTGACTTCCAGCATGAGAAGCAGACTTTGCCACCATTCAAACAGACTTCTCTTGAGATATACCAAGGGATTGCTTTTGAGAAGATTTTAGCTCTGTGATGTCTCTGTCTTCTTAATCATGTCAAGTGTCTCAGCCAAAGATGAGTTGCAGCAATTGTCCTGGCTCATCGAAGTTTCCCTTTAATGTCCTGCTCTCTTGTTAATCAAAGCTGGTTCTTTGCCCCATGTCCCCCACTGATCAGTACCCAGAGATTACCAAACAAATACACTGCAAACTACAGTGGTGATCCTATGTAAAGTTCCTGGGCACTCGACTTCAATCATTAATAAAATGGCCCACAAACTTGCCCACAGGTAATCTGACGAAGGAAATTTTTTCAGCAGTTTTCCTGTTCCAGGTGATAGTAGCTCATGTCATTCTAACAAAAATCTAACCAGCACACCTCTGAAGTGTAGTTCCCCCTAAACTTCAGAACAAAGCATATTTGTTTACAAGACCCTTTTTGAGATTTTAAGAGTCAAAATTAAATGGGCTGGTCCTTTAATTCCTAGAACAGGGAGAAAATAAGAGCAAAGTAAACCAAGAATAAGATTATCCTCTGAATCTAACCAGGAAGTCCATTTCCATCTACCACAGTTTTGACTACTGTTTTTCCCGTGATATAAAAACGGTATAGTGGGAATGGGGAGCCAGAATTTCCCTCAGTGAAGCTCATTCAGGTGAAAGGTGAATTGGATGCCAATGTGGCTGCCTGAAAGGTTGTTCCCACATGACTTAGCTTCATGTTGTGTGCCTCCTGATTTGATGCTGTTACACCCCACATACTTTTGCCACGCCTCTCACGTTCTCCTTGGGTTTTACAGCTTTGTCCTGATTGGCCTCTCCTCACCCCAGCACATGCAAGAAGCCACACCCATCAGCAGATAGGTCTACATTTTCTCAGTCTTCCTCTCAATGGCTCTTGCTTCTCTGGCTGATGACCCAAGGTACCTGACATAAGAGGAGAATGGAGACTTCGGAGCCAGACCCATAAGCCTGCCTGCCAAAGAAAGGAGGGAGGCTGCTGCTGCTGTCAAGACCTTCTGGAAGTGGACCACCCCAGACCTGATGCTCCAGCTCAGGCTGCGAATAGTGATAGTAATATCAAATAAAGAGAATTTGCTTATTCTTAATGATTTTCAAAGGTTGTTAGGATATATTAATTGGTTTTATCTTATAGTAAACTCATCTTAAGCTTGACACAGGAGGACTTAAAACTCTGTTTTCCATGTAGATAAAAATTAACTGGCAAAGGGCAAATAACTTTACAGATAGTAGAGAAGGCTACTGTAATCAGCTGTTTATGATATGTGTTCACTGCCATTCCTTGCAAAGGGAACATTAATGTAGAATCACCCTTTCTCATCTCCACGAAAAGTTTTAACATTTTCCAATAAATATACTGGTGTGTTAATAACGTGTTCTAAGACAAAATCATAAAAGTATGCTAAAATGAATGTTTTAAGGACCTGATGAAATATTTGTTCCTTGTTTCAAACCGCAATCAAATTGGTTATTGCAGAAGACTGATAGTTCAGAGGCCATATCCAGCACATGGTACCATCCCAGAAGCAGACCACACCCAACATTTTCCTCTGCAGCCAGCCACATGGTATTTAGTGAATCATGTCAAATGAACTGGGCCTAGAAAGCCCCCATATACTTAGAGCTATAAATGAAGTAGGAAGTCATGGTTTCTTTGGAAAGTCAGTTGTGGTAGATGGTGTTTTGCTGGAACAGACATGGAAGGAGTGTTGTCTGAAGCAGACACAGGTGAAAGGAAGCTTTGCTAAATCAAGCATATGAAAAGATGCATGAGAGAGGATTCTTCTCTAAACACATCCATGTATTGATTCCCCTTACATTGCCTAGCTGAGCTCCATTTGTCATGACTCCATACAGAGAAATGCACCAAAATCCTTCTGGTGGTGTTCAGGTGGCTTCTTGCCACTTCCTCAGACTGGGGCCAATTGGCAGAGTGATGTCAGCTGATACAGACTTACAGGGAGTGTTGCTAAGACAGACTTAATGTGCTGAGGCAAGGCCCCTAGAGGACACATGATGTTCTCAGGGAATATAAATAGGACTGAATGGACAGTGGCAGGGCTTTTACAGTGCTTTTTGGTCTCGAGACTTCCATGATTGTCCCTTCAGTGAGAGAGGTGTGGCAGAGAGCGTCTGCTGGCATTCCTGTCAGTCTTGGTCACTCCTGCTGGCTCCAACCCTGAGTTACCAGTTTTAAACTAACTTTTTGTTACCAACATTATACCTTTTAAATCATGCCCAATAACTTATAAGCCAATACTTTATAGTCAAGACATGCAAAAACCTATACCTTTAAGGCCAATTAGACATAAAAATAAAGTGACGACAGGAATCCTATAAAATTAAACCAATTTTTTTCTAGCTGTAATTTCAAGAGAAAAAAGTACTTTGAACCTATAATCACAATTGTAGAGATTTCTCTAGAAAAAATAACCATCAACCCATTTGCCCTAGAATTTGAGATGCTGCTGGCTCTTTTAAAAGCAGCTTTTTACTCCAAGTTTAATGTGAGGCACTTTAAATCAACCCCTGCCGTGTAAACTGAGACTGAACGGGTCACCAGCAGATGAAGTTTTACCATTTTTTTAAAACATAAAACATTCAAAGAACGAAAGAGAGACAGACACAAATTGGCAAATTGGTGCACCAAAGCCAGACAATGCACAGAGCAGAAAGCACATTTGTATAAATATGTAACTGCTTGTACTTACAAGGATCCCGTTACCTTCAGGGGAGTTGTAGCTCCACTCAGGGTGGCAGAGAGGGAATCCATAAGAGCTCGGTTGCCATTCTTGCTGTGAGGCATATGTATGCTCTGAGGGGAAATGTCACTGCAGGGGCCAGAGGTGGGGACAACTTGTCAACTCCAGTCCCCATAGCTTGTCCAGAACCAGCCTCAGGAGAGGGGGGCTTTAGGGGTGGGTGGTGTCCTCTGTGAATTCAAAGAAGGAGGGTAGGGAGAAGGGTCTAAAAGGAGGAGATCGGCATCAGGATCTGATAACACTGTCCCTTGGGGGTCTCCTTGAGAGCATAAGTCCCCCAACAGCAGAGGTCCTGTGGAGGGAAAGAAGCAATGGGCCCAGGAGGGCAGAAAGGTGGCTAAGTCCTCCCAGACAATGATATGTGGGCCTTGGTCTGAGTGATTTGCAGACCCAGTCCTAAAGATTTGTCAGAGTCAGAGTAGAAGCAGCCTGTCCCATGGGTCAAACAGTCATCATTCCAAGTCCAAAAACAAAACAGAGGACACTAAGGCAGTAAAAAACAACCGCACAGCAACCACCACAAAAGAAAAACAGACTCAGATGGCTGTGGGCAGAATCCCCCTTTGCCCAGATGGAGATGAACCCTATTAGATTCTTTCTCCCAGTGGGAAACCAGAATATCCTCCCAGTCCCCCAAAGTCCCACAGCATTCCAGCACCTCTGCCTGCCATTCTGGCAACTACAAAAACAGACTCAGATGGCCAAAGGCAGAATGCCCCTTTGCCCAGATGGAGAAGAACCCTATTGTATTCTTTCTCCCAGCGGTAGACCCGAGGGTCCTCCCAGTCCCCCAATATTGCCACAGCATTCTGGCAAGTCTGACGGCCATTCTGGCAAGTACATATCAAAACCAAAACTACAGACCAAATGTGGCCTTTAGGAGAAAAAAAGAAAGAGGCACACAACACAAACACACAGACAAAAATGACAGACATGTATCCCACATTACCTTGCTTGAGTAAACCTCCCCATACACTGCGTCTGGGGCTTGAGGAGGGAAACTTCCCGGGCAATGAATCATATGTAAGAGTCTGTCGGAAGACACCGCCACACTCAATAAGGCCACAGAAACCAGAATCACTACAATCTGCAAGAGGTTTATTGTTCCAGTGTACACGGGGCTCCCTCAGCACACAGGCAGGAGATCCTGAGCTCACTAAGACTACCCTTTTTATGAACATTTTGGCAGGGAGTTCAGGGGTCCCCTAAGTTGGACAACTGTGACTGGTTACCCTAAGCAACATTTAAAATTATTGGTCACCTCGAGAAGGGAGGTTGTCTCTGCAATTTGGCCCTGTCCTGCCCACCCTGAAGCAGTTGTGGTGTTTCCTGGCTTTGTCTTTTTGTTGATTCACTTCCCTCTCTGGCCTCACCCTAGGCAGGCTGCTTCTGTATAGGCCTTATCCTCCCCCAGGCAGTCCTGGGCAGAATGCAAAGTTTCAGTCCAGCTTTGAGCCCCCATTCTGGGTTGTGGGGAGCTGGCCTGCTGTTTCTGACAGGGTTCTCACAAGGTGTCACCTGACCAAGCCTGCTCACTCAGTCAACAGGTTCTCCAGTGCAGGAGTGAGGATTGAAAAGAAAGAGACAATTAGACAAAACTGCAGTATGACCTCAGTCAATTCTGAGACTGAAGGCAGGTTTAATAATTCTCAATCCATTTTTGTACCAATTTAATTACATGCAGGAATTAAGATCAATAGTAGTACAATGAAGAACAAGCAAGACAGTAAACACAAAATTGTCAAGGCAATAAGCAAAGTTCTGTGACACTTGTTTCCCTTTGTCAGAATGACCAAAACACCTGAGCCTGCTTCCTTGTCCAAGCCCAGAATCTTGCCTGAAGCTTGCTTCTCTTGTTCCACTCTAAGTTAAACATTCCTGCCATAACCTACGTCCCTCTAATGCCCAAATGTCAGATTCCTGCCTGAAGCCCATGTCCCTGGTCAATGTCAAGTTCCTTCCAGGCAGCACAGCACCCCAAGAAGGCTCTGCACATAGGTTAAAGCTTCTTGTTTCAGTGGTTTTCACTTTGTCCTTTCCTTTTACTTTGGATCCCAGTGATTTTCTTACTCTCATCCCTCATGTCTCAGTAAGTTTCTTTATATCTCCTTTCCTTTTTACCCAGGCATCAATTTTTTGGGCAGTTGCATTGCTACCAACCATGTATTCAGACAATGAGTCAGAGTTATCAGAGCCTGACACTGTGGTCAGCATGTTCACTGAGGATGTGTTCATGTTGCAGTACACAATGTTGGAGACCTTGGGAGAGAGTGACACTTCCGACATGAGGCTATGCTCCCACCACCTAAAAGGTACCCCAGTTGCTTTCAAGGCTCTCCTGAAGAGGGAGAAGTGGTTGGAGTCAACAATGCTGGAAGTCTAAATCATGAAAATGCTAAGACACCCAAATATTGTTTCCCTTTTACAAGTTATAGAGACAGAACACACGACTTATTTAATAATGGAAGTTGCCAGAGGAGAAGAGCTACTTAAATGAGTCCGGGACTCTGGATGTCTGAAGGAAGATGAAGCTAGGAGCATATTTGTTCAGTTCCTCAGTGCTATAGGCTACTGTCACGGTGAAGGTGTGGTTCACAGAGACTTAAAGCCTGACAGTGTCATAGTGGATGAGCATGGAAAGGCTACACTTATTGACATCAGCTTAGATGCCAGATTCACGCCTGAGCAAAAACTGGAAAGGCTGTGTGGAGCTTTCCAGTTCAATGCTCCGGAGATCTTTGGAGGCATAGCCTATGATGTCCCCAAAGTAGACATGTAGGCCTAGGGTGTCATTTTATACTACACAATGACCCGATTTCTTCCATTTGGAACAAGAACCTTGTCTGAATTGAGCATTAAAGTAATGCAAGGGAAATACCAAATACCTTACAATCTCTCTAAAGACTTAAGGAGCATGAAGCAAGTCTTTCACATTACATTCCAACAGAGGTACCAGCTTCCCAGACCCTGACATAATGGAGTCCATGGAAAACATTGGGTTTCATTCGCAGGACATCAGAGAATCATTAAACAAAAATAGTTCAATGAAACTCTGGTTACCTACCACTTATTAAAAACCCAGGCATGTCAGGACAATTGCTTGAACATCATTTTATACTACATGACTACTGGATTGCTTCCATTTAGAGCAGGAACCCTGTCTGGATTGAGCACTAAAGTAATGCAAGGAAAATACCAAATACCTTGCAATCTCTCTAAAGACTTAAGGAGCATGATAAGCCTCTTATAACTATCAATGCAACGCAGTGGACAAAGGTACAAGACCTCCTTAGCCATCCATGGTTTCAAGACTTTCACATTTCATTACAACAGAGACACTACCTTCACAGAACCTGACATAAGAGGGGCCATGGAAAGTAGTGGGTTTCATTCACAGGAAATATGAGAATCATTAAAACATAGTTTAATGAAACTATGGCTACCTACTACCTCATGAAAACCTAGGCATGTCAGGACTATGGCAACTATATCCAAACAAATTTAATTAATTCAGGAGTGACACCTTTCCCTTGAACAGCAGATCATAACATTTTCCCTCTGCCTCCCAGAAGAAGGGCCAGGAAACCTTTCCTTAAGATATTAGTCTCATCTACAGGAAAACATCGTCTAAAACAAAGTGGGGAGACAAATGTCCCTCTTCCACCCACGAAAGTGCCCCCATAGGGGAGCCGTCACCAAAGATTAATGACAACCCCTTGTGTTTGTTTAGGAACTCACACTGTGGTAGAAGTGATAGAGGTACTAGATAACAGCTTTTGCATTATCTTTCAGGCCGAAAAGGCCTCAAGTGACCCAGAAAGAAGGAGACCTTTACTTCCAAGATCCCCGCAGCCAAGGTGCTCTGAGAAATGGAAGAAGAGAATTTCAGCATGCATCCGGGCCATGTGTTGCTGCATGTCACTGACACAAGCAGTCGGAGGAAGGTATTTCCCCAAAAGCATGAGGACAACCCTAAGATGACAAGAAGTACAAGGCATGTTTCAGGTACATTTTTATATTTGCTTTATCTAGTTATTTTTACTAATGTTTTGGATATAGACAGTTCATGATTACGTTCTTGAAGTACACTGACTTATATCTAGTTATGTCTAGATAGTTTCGGATGTGGACTCTCATACGATTAAACACAAGTGCAATACTTTCTTATTCCAGAAGTATAGAACCAGAAAACCATTGAATCAATTCAAATCAAATCAACTTTGATTAAAAAGAACAATATATTCCTCCTTAGCCTCCAAGGTCAAGTAGGATTGACAGGTATCTCTTATAAAGTGTTATTTGTGTGGGAGGAATCACCGTTTCTGTTGTTCAGGGAGGCCGTGAAACTCCACCTGGTATTTTCTAACCACTGTCCACTCTACAAGAGGACAGTCCATACAGGACCCTCCATGGATCTTTCCTCCCTTTAAAGGAAAGACATGGCTAAGCATGGACTTAGAATTATCCTCACATAGAATGAGCACAGTTGTAAAAGAAGCTTAGATGCTCTCAAGCTCAAATAACCCCCAAGGATCATATCTTCTACCAGCCTTGATATTCAAAACACATAAATATAGTTAATTTTGTCCACCTGAATTGTCTCAAACACCCACCAGAAAATTATAACCAAAAATTAAAATGATTGGTGTATTTTTTGAACAGTTTAAAAGACCATACTCCCTAGACATTAGGTTTAAGACCACATGAGATGTTGTTCAGACAACCATTTCTCAATAGTGGTTTTCTTCTTGATAAGAAAAATGCTGCCCAGATATAGAATGTCATGACCTTGGCACAACTCAGCACTGCATTATCTACCTGCAACCAAGAGAGATAATGCCCCTGGTTTTAACTGTCATTTGATTCTTAGGTCAAATTGATTTTCTTTCTCCCTCTTTAGAAGCCATGTGAAAAAGACCTCAGTGTGCGTCTGGTCATCCCAAGAGCTACCAAAGTGTCTGAAAGCAGATCCTGGGTTCATCACTCTTCAGACCAGCCTTGGATCAGTTGCTACTACAGGCAACACTTCAGGAAACAGTCACCTATTTTGTTTGTTATATAGTGTCCTCTAGTTTTCTCCTCTCCCCCTCCCCCCCTTCAGCCCTTCTACTTCTACAGATGGCCCTTTAAATGGAGCCTCAGATATATACTGTGTGTCAAAATAGGACCAGTTCCAGAACTCCTCATGGGAGTCCCCCCTCCCTTGGACTGACACTCCCGTGGACTATGCCCCCTCACAGCATGAAGCAGCTAACGTGATCATCACCCCCTTTCCTGACAACACTTAGTGTCAGTCTCTGAGATGGGGCATGAAGGCAGTTTAGATGGACACAGGTGGACTAGAAAAGTGACAACAGGCTTCCTGACATAAGCCTTCTTATTCCCAGAAGACATTATGAGACTCAGTGTGGGAGCTGAAACTATAAGGGAAGGGAGGACACAGGGGCCCTATAAAATGCCTAAACCAGAAGCCTTTTAGAGGAATTCTAGCCTTAGGTATCACCTATACTATATGAACCAAGCTGTTATTTTTACTATCTCCATGGTTTCTGTCTTTCTGAGTATTCAGTTATTGTTCATGCAAGGGAACAGCTCAAGCATCTCCTAATTATATAACTCATCAGCCTCAATATAGAACTCATATATGTAACCTCCATGATGCTTCACAGAAGTTTGTAGTTTGTCAAAAAATTGCAATGCTATTTATTTTAATTTTATGCATCTGAATGCATGCATGCCTGAATGTATTGTACTAGATGTATACTTGTTGCCCATGAAGGCTGTAAGATGGTGCCAGAACCCCAAGAATCAGAGATAATAGTGAGCTGCCGTGCTGGTGCCAGGAACCTAAGCTGAAGCAGCAAGGGTTCTTAACCAGAGGGACATCTCTAGAGCCCTGTGAGTAACATTTTGTCTTACTTGGGATATTGTTATTGTAAAGAGACATCGTGACTAATGCAATTCTTACAAAGGAAAACATGTCCTTGGAGCTGGCTTACCATTCAGAAGTTCTGTTGATTATCATCATGGCAGGAAGCATGGTGGGATTCAGGCAGATGTGGTGCTGAAAAAGGAGCTGATAGTTCTACACCTGGATCAGCAGACAGCAAGAAGAGACAGTGAGCTACTAGGCCTGGCTTGAGCCTTGGAAACCTCAAAGTCCTCCCCCCAGTGACATGCTTCCTCCAATAACACCACACCTACTCCAACAAGGCCACACCTCCTAATAGTACCACTCCCTGGGGCCTATAGGGTCATTCTTATTCAGAACACCATACCTTTGTAAGAGTAAAGTTAAATGAAAGAAGCCAGATGTGAGAGAATCCACTGAATTATTCAAAGATGAGCACTGTTAACTGGATATTTGCTGTGGAAACATTATTTTGGCTCTGCATGGCCTTCTACAATGCTTAGCAGCAAGTTCACTTTCTGAGGATTTGGAGAACTACAACTACTTTGCTCTTTTTTCTCTTTGTATGTTATGCTTCAAGTTACAACTCTCTTTCAGGGCTGGGATTGAGCAGAAGGCTTTATAAAACCTAATCAAGCTTTTCTGAGGGATGTGGCAGACCTGTACCACATCTGGCATGGAGAGGGCCAAAAAAGCTTATACTCTCTCGAGAACCAACAGGAGCATGGCATTAGGTAAGAATCACTGCCCACCCCCTAGACACGAAGAGCCGCTCTGCTCTGGGACTTACTACCCAGCAACCTCCAGATCACAACTCCCCTACACCCCTTCTACCCTTCCCTCCTCCCCAGTCACTGTTCCTTTCAGTCAGATATGGTAGACCTGGGCCACATCTGGCACAGAGAGGGCCCTACTTCCTGATAGTCTCTAGAGAATCGACAGGAGCAGGGCATTCGAGCACTGACAGGAGCAGGACATTGGAGAACTGACAGGAGCAGGGCATTGGAGAACTGACAGGAGCAAGGCATTTGAGTATTGGCAGGAGCAAGTCACTTGAGAACTGGCAGCAGCAGGGCATTCGAACAGGCCGAAGTGGGGCATTCAAGAACCAGCATCAACAGGACATCCAAGATCCATTAGCAGAAGATCATTAGAGAACTAGCAGCCTTTAACGCATTTGACCTTAGCCAAGTCAGTCAGAGGGGAGATCCCATTACCTGATTCTTCCTGGAGAATCAGCTGTTTGCAGGGCACTGGACAGAAAGAGAATCCCAGGAGTGCAGAAGCACAGGCCTGCAGAACAGAGAAGATAGAGACAGCAAGACCAGCTAGCAGCAGAGATAACTAGAGGGACAAAGGCAAACACAACATCATTACCAACAGAAACCAAGGCAACATGGCACCATCAGAAGCCAGTTCTCCCACAACAGGAAATCCTCCATACTAAATCACATCAGAAAAGCAAGAAATAGATTTAAAATCACATCTCATATCGCTGATGGAGGACTTCAAGAAGGACATAAATAACTCCCTTAAAGAAATGCAGGAGAACATAGGTCAACAGGTAAAAGCACAACAATCCCTTAACGAAATACTAGGGAATATGGAACAAAAGGTAGAAACCCGTAAAGAGGAAACACAAAAATCTCTTCAAGAAATATGCAAGAACATGGGTGAATAGGTAGAAGCCCTTAAAGAGGCAATACAAAAATCCCATAGGGAATTATGGGAGACCATGGGTCAACATGCAGAAGCCCTTAAAAAGGAATCACAAAAATCCCTAAAAGAAACACAGGAGAACATGGGTCAAGAGGTTGAAACACTAAGGAGGAAACACAAAAATTCCTTAAAGATTTTCAGGAGAAAACAAACAAACAAGTGAAGGAAATGAACAAAACTATCCAGAATCTCAAAAAGGAATCACAAAAAATCCCTAAAAGAAACACAGGAGAACATGGGTCAACAGGTCGAAACACTTAAGGAGGAAACACAAAAATTCCTTAAAGATTTTCAGGAAAAAACAAACAAGTGAAGGAAATGAACAAAAGTATCCAGAATCTAAAACTGGAAATAGAATCAATAAAGAAATTACAAAGTGAGACATCTCTGAAGATAGAAAACCTTGGAAAGAATTCAGGAGTCATAGATGCAAGCATCAGCAACACAATACAAGAGATAGAAGAAAGAATCTCAGATGCTGAAGATTCCATAGAAAACATTGACTCAACAGTCAAAGAAAATGCAAAATGCAAAATGTTTTTAACACAAAATATCCAGGAAATCCAGGACACAATGAGAGACCAAATCTAATGATTATAGGTATAGAAGAAAGCGAGGATTTACATCTCAAAGGGCCAGTAAATATCTTCAACAAAATTATAAAAGAAAACTTCCCTAACCTAGAGAAAGAGATGCCCATGAACATACAAAAAGCTTACAGAACTCCAGATTGGACCAGAGCAAAAATTCCCTCTGTCACATAATAATCAAAACACCAAATGCACTAAACAAAAAAGAATATTAAAAGCAGTGAGAGAAAAGGTCAAGTCACATATAAAGGCAGACCTATCAAAATTACACCAGAGTTTTCACCAGAGACTATGAAAGCCAGAAGAGCCATGGACAGAGGTCATACAGACCCTAAGAGAACATAAATGTCAGCCCAGACTACTATCCCGAGCAAAATTCTCAATTACCATACATGGAGAAAACAAGACATTCCAGGACATAAGCAAATTTACACAGTATCTTTCCACAAATCCAGTTCTTCAAAGGATAATTGTTGGAAAGCACTAATACAAGGCAGCAAACCACACCATAGAAAAATCAATAAGGTAATGTTTCAACAAACCCAATAGAAGATAGCTATACAACCAGAATTTCACCTTTAACTAAGAAAATAACAGTAAGCAACAGTCACTTTTCCTTAATATCTCTTAATAACAACAGTCTCAATTCCCCTATAAAAAGACAGACTAACAGAGTGGATACATAAACAGGACCCAATGTTTTGCTGCATGCAAGAAACCCACTTCAGTGACAAAGACAGTCACTATTTAAGAGTCAAAGGTTGGAAAAACATTTTCTAAGCAAATGTTCTCAAGAAACAAGCTGGAGTGACCATTCTTATATCAGATAAAATGAACATTCAACCAAAAGTTGTTAAAAAAGATAAGGGGAGATAAGGGGGGACACTTCATAACTTGTCAAAGGAAAAGTCTACCAAGATGAACTCTCAATTCTGAACATCTATGCTCTGAATGCAAGGGCATTCACATTCATAAATGAAACTTTACTAAAGCTCAAAGCACACATTGCACCCCACACAATAATAGTGGGAGACTTTAACACCCTACTGTCAAAAACGGACAAATCATGGAATCGCAACATAAACAGAGATACAGTGAAACTAACTGAAGTTATGGACCGAATAGATATAACTGATATTTATAAAATATTCCACCCTAAAGCAAAAGAATATACCTTCTTCTCATCACCTCATGGTACCTTCTCCAAAACTGACCATATCAGGCCTTAACAGATAGAGAAATAGTGAAACTATTTCATGTATATTATCAGATCACCATGGTCTAAGGCTGGTCTTAAGCTCAAACATAAGCAATGGAAAACATACATACACATGGACTTTGAATAAGACTCTTCTCAGCGATACCTTGGTTAAGGAAGAAACAAAGAAATTAAAGACTTTTTAGAATTTAATGAAAATGAAGGCACATCATACCAAAATTTATGGAACACAATGGAAGCAGTGCTAAGAGGAAAACTCATAGCTCTGAGTGCCTCCAAAAAGAGAATGTTACAAACTAAGCACGTTACAGTTCACCCAGCACCGGAAGCTCAAGAAGGAGGAGGACTTAAGTGAGGGTGCTTTGGTTCCTCTGAGAAAGGGAACAAAATGCTCACAGGAGCAATAAGGGAGACAGAGGCTGAAGTAAGGGCCACCTAGAGACTGAGCTACCTAGGCATTCATCCTATAAAGTCACCAAACCCCAATACGACAACAAGAAGCATATACCAAAAGGAGCATGCCATGGATGTCTCTGGAGGGGCCCTGACAGAGCCTTACAAATACAGAGGCAGAAGCTAGCAACCAACTATTGGACTGGGTGTGGGGTCCCCAATGGAGGAACTGGAGGGTGGTCCTAAGGACCTGAAGGGGTTTACAGACCCATGGGAAGAATATTGATTTCGGCCACCCAGATGCACCAAGACTCCCAGGGACTGAACCATCAACCAAGGGATACACATGGTTCCACCCAAAAATGTGGCAGAGGAAGGCCTTGTTGGGCATCAGTAGGAGGAGTGATCCTTGGCCAGGTAAAGGCTCAATAGATTCCCCAACAAAGGCAAACCAAGGGGGATAGGTGGGAGTGTGTCGGGCAGAGGGGCATATATGTGGAGGCAGGGGGTGGCAGGAGGGGTTTTGGGTCTTTTGGGAGAAGGGAAATCGGGAAAAGTTTTCTCATTGGCAATATAAATGAAAACGATATTCATTTTTTAAAAAAGGGGGGAAAAAAAGCTAATCAAGTGCTCTACCACTGAGCATATCCAAGAATTACTCTATTAAGAAAAGCATAGCCTATTCCCCAAAAGAGAAGTGATTAAATACATTGGTTTTCTGAAAGAGTTGGAGGGAAAGGACTTATATAACTTTAGGTGTTAGATTAAATTTGTATTTAGGCTGATGGTATAATGCAGAAACATTGCAAGGACTCTCTGAATTCCACACATAACAGAAGATAAGACCCTGAAAAGACCCTGGGAACCACATCTGGCCTGGATACTTATTGACAACCTTCCTAAGACTCTCTCCTCTGCATTTGTACCCCACCCTCCACCTGTTACAAATAACTCAATCTCACCAAGTTTCTCCTGTAACTACTGCCCATGCAAGTTGACTTTAAAAGTAGTCACATTCATACAGACCTGCCTCTGGCTATACTTGATTTTCAGGAATGAGCATTTTTCTCCCATTCACTATGCATTGTACAATCTAAAACCATAAATTAACAACTATAGGCATTTCAATTGACTTGTTCCTCTACATGGTTCAAACTCCAAGGTTATTCACTTCATTTTCTTAAATGTAAGCAGCAAAGAAGAAAACTGTTAAAGAAACAGACTTTGATATTAGAGTAAGGAGAACTCCATCCAGTTCCACTCCTCTTGCTCTTAAAGAAGGAACATGTTCAAGCCTGTCTGCTTTCCTTGAAACTCGGGGAATAAAACTACTTCATGGGATTCTTGGCTTTAAAGGAGTTAGCACATGTCAACTCCTTACTTAGTATCTGACTCAAATGAAGCAATCACTAACTTCCTAGTATCAATATTATATACCATACCAGGTACTCTAGTTTCACTTCAGTGGCTGTGATAAAATACCCTGGCAACAAGCAGCTTGGTTGTGGGATTTATTTCAGCACACAATTCAAAGTTAAGATCCATCACCATGGGGAAGTCAAGGTAGAAACTTTTAATGCAAGTTTCACCACATCCACAACAGAAAGATGACAGTAAACAATGTGTATATGCATACTTGCTTGTATCAACTGAAGTTCTCTGCTATTACACAGGGCTGAACACACTGCAGAGGGAATGGTACTGCCCATAGTGGATTGGATCTACTACATCAATTATCTTAACACAGTCCCATACAGATATGCCCACAGATCAACCCAATGCAGACAATTCCTGATTTGAGACTCTCTTCCTAATTTGTCAAGTTGACAAAGCAAAGCCATGCCTGGAAACTACTTAGTATTTAAAATGGAATAGGAAAATGTATATTTTGTTAGTGTCTCTGTCTCTGTCTCTGTCTCTGTCTCTCTCTCTCTCTCTCTCTCTCTCTCTCTCTCTCTCTCTCTCTGTGTGTGTGTGTGTGTGTGTGTGTGTGTGTGTGTGTGTGTGTATGGTGGTAGTGATGGAAGTGGGATTTTGGGGTGATGCTAACTAGGTCATGAGGCTCTTTGTGTTTTTTGTTTTGTTTTATAGAAAACCCAGAAACACTTACTCCATTCATCTCATAAGATTTCACTGTGATAAATGGTAACACCCTGTTTGTATTATGGTTAAGTTGAAGAAAATACCTATGTGATTCTGTTGATTCTCAGATCTTTGGAGGATACACTGGAGTTTATTTCACCTCAGATGGATGGTTTCTCACACTGAATAACTCTTGGAAGTAAGAACGTATGAGTACAAAGGGCAAACACCACAAAAATACTAAAAGACGCTAAAGAAGTGCCCTAAGATGAGCTCTGTGTAACAGGTTTAATACAAGACGTGAAACTCTCCTCTCTGGTGCATGGTAAACTGCGATGTTTCCCATGCATTGGAGAGGAGAGTTCGAACCTAGTGAGTCTGAGGGCTATGACTCAACCTTCCTGAGGACAGGAGGAGTCTGGTACTGAAGAAAGATCAGTCCTTCCAAGGGAATTCCAGATTGGCCACCAGAGAGGGCAGGTTCTGGCTGTCTCCCAGTCGCTAGCCTAAGAGAACAGGCTGTAGACACTCTCCCAATCAATATGTGTTTAACTTGAGAAATCCAGGTATAAGTCTGCTTGAGCTAGCCCCTTTAATTCACTGAGCTATGAATGAGTCATATTTAAACAGAAATGCACACAAGTCCGAACACTGATATAAAAAGAATATATTGCTATCACACTGTCTTCTTGCAGTTTTCAGGAACTACATATGAATCAGTAAGAGTCTAGTTTTCGCAGGAAAGTCAAGAAACATAACAGGTATCTTAGCAGGCAGATGTCAGAGAACTGACGGCTGAAAAAGAAGCCGAAGGTGGAAACTAGTATATACTGACTGCAATTCTCACTCTTAGGGCTGGAGAAACATAGAAGGTAAAGGAAGTTCACTAAATGGCGATTCGGACCCCTGAGAATTGGGTTCGGCCAAGGGGCAAACCCTTCGCATAGACGAAGACACTGGAAACTAGGACCAAAGGCTGCTAGAACTAAGATGGGATGAGTCACTAAGAGAACAGCAAGTAAGCAGCAAGCAGGTCCTGTCCCTCCCCTCCGGTGCCCCCTAGCGGTGAGAACTAGAAGCGCAACTGAGAAGCAGGACTTGCTCTAACCCTCCTTCTAGAAGCCTTCATCCCCAACCCAAGACTTACTTCTCTTCCAGACAGAAGAACACAGGAGTGTAAGGCACTCTAAAAATGGTTGCATCTCTAATGCCGTCCACCACAAAAACGGTCTGTTTGTCTGTTTTCTTTTAGTTACTGAAACACCTTTCTTCTTAATGTCTGTTGTTCCAATTTCACGGTTATTTCTCGTTATTTGTGTATCTGCAACCAAAGTTTATGAAGGAAAGAGAGAACATGCCTGAAGTAAATGGTTAATTTGTTTATTTTCACGTTGTGCTTAATGTTTACAACTCCCTAGAAAGGACGAGCCCTGAGATCTGTTTGCAGATCTTTGTTTCAGTGTTTCCAAGTGTTTCCTTTCTCTCTTCATTGGGGGATGGCCCTCTCTGGTTTGGGAGATTTCTATTTTGTTTTGATGTTTGGGAGATTTCTATTTTGTTTTGAGGTTATCTCCGCTCTTCTTTAAATGCAAAGACACATGACTTAGGGGTGTGGGGAGGAAATCTCGACCAAGGTAAGGCAGCTCGCCCAACCCTATGTTGAGAAATAGGTACCTTTTTCAGCCTTCCAGCTTCTTCTTCCGGGAAGAAACCTGACATTTCAAGCGGCTGATAAGACTCTGCTGTGCTGGGCTGAGTCCTTATCCATGCTGACCTCCATCGCCCCTTGAAGCCTGTGGACTGGGAACTGAAACCCAGACACCTCCCTGGCGCGGACCCCTGCGGGGGAAGCCAGTTGAGCACAGTGGACTCTGGGATCCAACTGTCGCGGGTCTCGCGCTTGGAGAGGAGCCCTGGGGAGGCCACTTCGCGTTCCCGAGATGTGACCCGAGCTGACAGCCCATGCATGGTCTCGGGACCCCGCGCCCGGCCACCAGGCCCTGCCACCTCTGCTGCTGCACACACTGCTTCTGCTGTTTGCCTCCTCGGGACCGCAGGTAGGAGAGTTGCTCCCATGGGGCACAGGGCTACCTGGCAGGAGTCTGAAAGGGTTCACTCCTGGCTCCAGCTTGCCAGATCCGAGCTGGGGTGGGGGTACAGGGTCAGCCCTCCTGAGTGGCCCAAAGCTTGTCCCTGGAGACCAGTGATCCTGAAGGCGAGGTGGGAGGGGCAGCACTAAAACCTCAGCAGGTCCAAGATCAGAGTTTGGAAAAGCCAAATCAGCCCCAAAGGGGTAAACCACATCCTTTCTCCTGGCAATCCTGACAGGTACATATATGTGCTTCTGAGAAATAACAAAGCATAAAATACTAAGACAAAAGCACTGAAGGGATTTTTCTCTGTTGATTTAAAGTTTAAACCTTAACCTCTGGAATTCAGAAAAGCCAAGCTGAGTCACAAAAAATAAAAAAGTATTTTCCTTTCTTTTCTTTTCTTTTTCTTTCTGTTTTTCTGTCATATAAAATCATACTCTCGGCAACGTATCTCAAGATTTTAATTAAAGACAACAGCCACAAGGCTTCCCAAAATATTGATTGTAGTTTTATAAAATTGATTCAGGCACCTGCCTGTGTCCTTTAGCCTGGAAAGAACAAGCGAATGGGGAAAGCAAGTTGCACTGAGACTGCAGTCAGAGAAAACGCGAAGCTCATTACGTTCACAGAGGCAAGAAACATGTACGCTGGCCTTGGAGTGGCTTCTGAGCAGTAGAGTCTACACGAAAAGATTATTTTCTAATTCCTAAATTTATGCAAATGTATGATTATAGTTTAATAATCCATGATAATCCAAATGTGAAGAGGCTTATTCAAATATCCCTGATGTGAATATGGCTTTTTGTTTTAAAGGACAGTTGAAGTTTATTATAAAAGGTTTAGACAGAGATTTAAGTACAGTAATCAGGGGGATGAGATAAACACACACAAACACGCACATATACATACATATATATATCTATATATACATATATAGAGATATAGATATATGATTGAGAAAAGATCACCTACACATATACTGTGTGCAATAGAGCCACCATACTGAACTTGCTTGGTTTTAATCCAAGAAATAAAGCTTGCTCACTAACTGGACTAATGGAATGATATTACAAGGCAACAATACTCGTAGCTTAAAAGCCAACTTTGAAACACACACACACACACACACACACACGCACACACCAGAGGGCTGTTGATCTATGAGACCCAGCATGTAGTGTGGGACTGACCTCCACAGACACTCTCACAAATACTAGGAAAGCCAGTTAGCAGGTACATTAGGTGCTTGGATACCATTCCTACACTTAATAACTGAACCCATGGATAATCCTCACTTCTGCACAAATGGGGACTTTTAAGAATTGTATGACATTACCACTTAGGAGTAGATACTACTTTAACTTTGAGACTTTTCTGCACGAAATTCAAAGCTATACAAGATAGTGTTGATAGGATCAGGCTGTATTATCCCAGAACACCCAAAGAGAAATAACATCCTATGTAGCATCAACATTTGATACACATTTTGATGTTTCATTTAAGGTAAACAACTACAGGGATTTTGAATGTCCCTGCTCTTCCCTGAGGGGTGTGTAACACTGTCGGTGACTCTCCTCCCTCTCTGGGCAAAGGGTTTACCAGATTCATCCCTATGGCCTATTAACCTCGATCCTATAGATCATTCCTGCATCTTCATGTCTGTGTGTCATTTCTGTATCTCCACAAGGATGAGGAGCCATGATCAACATCACATAAACAGACATTTTAAATCTATAGGAGTGGGAAACAATGAATTCCTCAGACAGTATGGCTCTGGTCAACCCCACAAAGGCTTCCTGGCTTTTGGAATTTTCTAAATCCTGGAATTTTCTATGCCCTCATCTCTCTCTCTCCCTCTCCCTCTCCCTCTCCCTCTCCCTCTCCCTCTCCCTCTCCCTCTCCCTCTCCCTCTCCCTCTCCCTCTCCCTCTCCCTCTCTCTCTCTCTCTCTCTCTCTCTCTCTCTCTCTCTCTCTCTGCTCTGTCTCCTCCCCTCTCTCTTTCTTCCTGGAGTTTAAATTTAGCTATCATGATTTTGAGCCAATTTCTTCTTCTTCTTCTTCTTCTTCTTCTTCTTCTTCTTCTTCTTCTTCTTCTTCTTCTTCTTCTTCTTCTTCCTCCTCCTCCTCCTCCTCCTCCTCCTCCTCCTCCTCCTCCTCCCTCTCTCTCTACAGCCTTACTTTAATTACTCCCCTTCTTGTATTTTCCCAATTCCCAGAGCAAGGATCCAAATGTCCCAGGATCTATATTTGCAGTTCCCTCTGATAGAAGGGTGCTCCCTCATCGACCATGGCTAACCTCTGCTGAGTCAGCATTTCACCTCAATGTGTCTTCCCCTAAGTGGAAAGCCAGACTTCATAGTACTTAACTGGTCACCCTATTCAACTGATGCTTCTTTGAATTACCCCTGCAACATCACGAGGTAATTAGCAACCTGTCCCCTGTTAGAGCAAGTCTCACAGGAAACTCACTACCCAGACAGGCAAGATGCCCCGCCCACTACTAAAAAAGTTCATCCATAGACAGCTCCACACTTGCTCCTTGCTGTTCTCATCCATTCTGTGTTTATCTTGAGCTGAAAGGTTGACATGAGGCGGCTACCATACTTCAGCCTTTCTCAGCCTCCCTTCACAGTTTCTTGGGAGGCATCGTGCCACGCCCCCTTTCTCCATGTTATTTTCATGGTGTCTCCCAATGGTCTTGTAACCTCTTGGGCTGACTCCATGCAGAGCTTGATGAGGTGGTTACCTTATTAAATGTGAAACCTGGCCAGACTGTCCTTCCCTCAGCCATCATTTCTATGACCTACAAGGGCCCTCTTCTATCTAGTTTGTCTTCTGAAAGACAAACTCTGGCCAGATTCAGGATTTCACAATACTACACTTTCTCCACTCTAGCAGGGGTGACGTCCTGCTTGCCTCTTTGAGCTACAGAGGAAAAAAGTATGATTTTACTGTTCTCTCTAGAATCTCTGATATCTGTGATAGTGAGGTGTTAGTACAACCAAGGCACTCACACAGAGATCTTCCTGATTTTCAAGAGAGGTTATCACATCACATCTTGAGCCACCAAGATGGTGGCTCACCACTCTACCCACTAGCTGATCCGAAGCCAATTCTGCTTGTAGCTCAGAGGACTGGAATGTCTCCCTGTTACCCAGACTTCGCACAGTCCCACTTCCTTTCCTCATGGGAATGCCCTCCAGCTCCCTCTGCAGATGGAGAGTCAGTCTCCTCCCACTCAACTAAACAACTAAAAGGTTCTGTCAGCAATGGATACCATCAGCTTATTGGTTTCCATGTTTTCACCAGTTCAATTTCCCCCTTCCCTACTTTCTAACTGTTCTCCCTACATCTGCCTCCTTGTTCTTCCTTCCAATTAACCTGTTAGTTCTTACAGAATTCTCTTAAATGAACAAGAAAATATATAACCACATCAACTGTTTTAAAGCAGTCATAACAACGTACCACAAGCTGTGTGGCTTCAAAACTCATAGCTTTATTGCTCAGGGCTGTGGAAACTGGAAGTCCAGGGGCCAGGTGCTGGCTCACTCTTCCTAAGTACTGGGGGGAGGGGGAAAGGGGAGTTCAGTTGCTGACAGTGTCACCTGTTCCCAGACCTGCCCCAATCCCTGCCTTGTCTGATGTCCCCTGCAAGTGGCCACATCTCTGTGTCCCTTCACATGGTCTTCTCGGAAGAGCCTGTCTGTCTTTGTGTTCAAGTTTTCTGTTTTTGCAAGAATTTCAACCCAGCCTATTGACTGGAAAGGTTCTGTTTCCAACTAAGGGCAGGTTTTGAGTTACTGGCTGGGGATGGGGGAGTGTCAGAGTCTCAGTTACTTTTCTTGGCAAGTACAATTCCACTCTCAACATCTACCATGCACCCCGAGATCTATCCACAGACAGCAAGATGGCTTATGTGGTGAAAAAAGGGGGTGGCTTCCCAGCTGCAGATTCTCCTCTTGAACATCTTCAGTAGTTTGAGTCCACTACTGAAGGAATCCTGCAGAAGTGTCAGGCTGGGAACAATGAGGCACTGAGAAGGTTGGGAGCAGATGTGAGGGTTTCTGTCCTGCTTCCCACAGCAGAAGCACACAGGAGACCACATTGCACTCCCAGCACAGATGATGGTGTGCCCTGCATCTGAGATGCTCGCTCCTGAGACTGCTGTACCTCTGCACTCAATAGTTCATAGACGTTAAGTGCAAAATAGAATTTCATGTATGCAGGGATGAGGAATTTGAGGTGCTCAGATTACACAACATGAACTTAGTGTTTTATACAGCCACTTTGTGTTCTCAAAATTGTTAAACACATCCTCGCTCAGTGTGATTTTTAAATAATTTTTCTTTGTGGCTTTTCATTCATTTTTTCAGTGTCATTCATTTACACACATAAGTCTTCGAAGCTCCTGACTGACAAGCAAAAGACTCTTTCTCCGTGTGGTCTCCAGAGAAAGACAGAAATATGAGGGTGCAAATGCCAGAACTGAGAGTAAAGGTCTACAGAAACACAGAACAGGACATCTGATCTAGTCAGAGAGCAAGGTGAGCCTCCTACAGGAAGGACTCAATGTAAACATATGTATTTGTATCTGAATGCAATCATGTGGCAGTTTGGATCTGAACTGTCCCCGGAAGGCTCATGTCTTGACTGCTCCTCCCCAGTCTGTAGGCCTGTCCTAAAGGCTGTCTGCTTAGGGAGTGGGCTTGGCTAGCAGAAGTAGGTCACTGGGGGTGGCCTTTACTGTCCCTGGTTCTGGCCTACTGTTTCTGCTTCCTGGTCTATGCCAAGGAGAGAGAGGCCACCTTTCCATCTCTACAGGCAGAGCAGCTCCCACCTCCAACCCCTCTCATTACATAAACGGAAACCCTCCAAAAAAAAAATCGTCATCCAAAACAAACCTTCCTCTTCTACATTCTTCTGCTTTGTGTCCTGTCACCATGGCAATGTTAACTAAGGCAATGCGCCATTTCACATCCTCCCTACATCAGAAGGAAAGTTGCAACAAAGGACAAACATGTCTTTTATTTTTATAAATATTTTTATTTTCTATATTCTTTGTTTACATTCCAAATGATTTCCCCTTTCCCAGATGCCCCATCCCCATAGGACAAACATGTCTTAATAGAGAAAGAAACAGTACATGCTTTTAGAAAAATGCATGAAATTCAGAAAATTAAAGTTTCCTGTCTTATTTTTATATATTGCATCAAATATTTATATATAAAAATATCAAAAATATATTATATACATAGATTTAAATATTTATAAATATTTATTTATGTCAAAATATTACAATTTTAATATACATCTAATCTTTTATAATTTAAATATTTACATAAAACCAAGGAAGATAAATCTCACACTAAACAGATTCTATCTCTACATTACCTAGTACTAACAGTCTCTTTCACATACATTTCTTAGTTACAAACACATCTGAACAAAGAATCGCAGAAACGATGCTCTTTGTGAATGTGGTGGTTACCGAGTGGGTAGGAGTTGGGAGTTCTGTGGGTACAGACCTTCCTCCAGGTCACTGGCAGAAAGAGTCACTGTGGTCTGCAGCCCTCTGTAGCATCGACACAGTGAATCAAACCACAAACAGGAAAAGGCACACCTGTTAAGCTGTGGTTTTTAATAAAGTTACCCTGTCCCACTTCCTGAGTCAACACAGCTCTTGAAAGGCCCTGCTAGTTTTAATGAATGTGTGTGAGGTGGGTGGCTCATTGATCCAGTTTCCACCCTATTTCTGGAAAAGTGCCAACTCTGTCAGCGCAGCAGTGGATTGGTTGATGATTAGGGCTCTGCACACCCAGGTCACCCACGGCCCTTAATACAATATTAGGAAACGGGATCTTTGTGGCTATAACTTAAAGACCTCAGTACCCAGTCATTTTCAACTCCGACTGGTGCACTTACAGGAAAACAAGAGAACTCTGAAAGGCACCATGGAAGCAGAGATGTACAAAGGTTAAAGTTACAGCCACCATGAGCTCAGAAACCCCTCGAGCCCCAGAAACTGGAAGGAATGATAGAGTAGGCTTTCCTAGAACTTTTAAACAGAGCATAGCCAGAAGAACCCTTAATTTGTGACGGATAGCCTCCAAAACTCCTCTTCTCTGTATCCTACAGCCGCCCCCCTTGTGATACTTTACCATGGCAGCCCAAGGAAACTGCCACTGGCTGTGGATTCTTCTCCATGAAGGGCACCATCTTGCTGCCTGCTTCTATACTGACTTTTTCTCTTTTGAATACTGCAAAACAGTATGAGCACCTGAGTGAGGCAGCCTTCTTTGGGGCGTGCGGAGCAAGTAGAGCCCCCATTCATTTTATTGCATCTAGCTCTACAGCTTTCTCGAAGCATAATTCAACAATAAAAAGGTCTGCCCCTCATCCTGCTCACTCTCAGAAGCATCAAGGCACCAGCTTGCCACTCCAGAGGGGAGTCAGTCAGTCTATAGCAGTGGTTCTCAACCTGTGGGTCGTGACCTCCTTGGGGTCACCTAAGACCACCAGAAAACAAAGATATTTACATTATAATTCATAACTGTTGCAAAATGACAGTTATGATGTAGCAGCAAAAATAATCTTATAGTTTGGGGGGAGTCACCACAACATGAGGAACGGTTTTAAAGGTTCACAGCAGTAGGAAAAGAATGAGAATCACTATCTATGGAAAAGTCCTTTCTGTCAGTGCTTGGAATAGATGTTATGCTCTGTCTCCACAGTGTTCAACTAAATGGCTCCTGGTACTTATTCAATTGTATATATTGAGCCATCCCTGAATCATCACATTTTCAAATTACGGATAGTGTGTGTGTGTGTCTGTGTGTGTGTGTGTGTGTGTGTGTGTGTGTGTGTGTGTTTGTGTGTCTGTGTGTGTCTGTGTGTGTCTGTGTGTGTCTGTGTGTGTCTGTGTCTGTGTCTATGTGTCTGTCTGTCTGTCTGTCTGTATCTGTGTATTCATGCATGTATGTGTGTATTCATGCACATATGTGTGTATGTGTGTGCATGCACATGCTGTATGCATAAGTGTGGGGTGTGTGTGTGTGTGTTTGTATGTCTGTCTGTGTCTATTCATGCATGTCTGTGTGTATTCATGCATGTATGTGTGAATGTGTGTGCATGCACATGCTGTATGCATAAGTGTGGTGTTTGTGTGTTTGTGTGTCTGTCTGTTTATATGTGTGTATTCGTGCATGTATATGTGTATTCATGCATGTGTATATTCATACATGTATGTGTGCATGTGTGTGCATGCACATGCTGTATGCATAAGTGTGTGTGTGTATATGTGTGTGTGTTTGTGTGTGTATGTGTGTGTGTGTTTTTAATCCAGACAGGAATTCTTCACTATAATTCCTTGATACAAATGTGGATGAGAGGGAGTCTCTTCTTCCCTCTCTTCCTCTACTGCCCTTGTCCATCTTTTCCATCTTTAAATCACTTCCTATTTTATTTCTAACTCTCAGTAGATTGTGGCTTTAAAGCTCCTTCACATTTTTCTGTTAATTTTTTTCACACTTTTCTCTTTTTGGCTCTCTGAAGATTTTAACAGTGCTGATCTCAGTGAAGAATTGTACTGCCTCAAGGATTGAGAACAGAAAGGAAAAGTTTCAAAGGGAGCTAGAAGTAAAATTGAAGATGTAAGCTGATGTTGAAAGATGTCTATTAATTGAGCTTGGTATTACCGATCACAATTCATTCCAGCACAGTAGTGATCCCAGATGCTTTGGCCTTCACTGTATTCTTTGTGCCAGAGTTTTCTCTCAGAGGCATATAATCAAGGATTAGAGACACCAGCCTACATTTAACTCTGCTGCTCCACAAGTACGTTAAAAATCAATCTTCTTGTTAACATCCTAAAATGTGGGGAAATTGGGCATTTGATCTCAGAAAGCTTTTCAAAAGAGGCAGGGAAGGGGAAGATGGTCCAGGAGAAGCTGTGACAGTGGGCCAGGGTCTGTAACAGACCACAGAGCTGGCATATTCAAATTAACCACAGCCTCTCCCAAGGGGGTGCCTGGGGCAGGCTGTGCACAAAACCTCTCAATAGGGAGTGTCCTAAATTCCTTTTCTTCAGAGTGGCAGTTAAAGCACAACATACATGAGTCCAGAAATATAACTGTGGGCACTTACAGGTCTATAAGGGTAATGTGTAGTCTCAAATCCATTTCTCTTCATATTAGCTGCACGAACTTGTATATGAGTCAGTTGCCTTATCTGTATTATTAGGTTGATGATAGCATAGACCATAGGGCTTCTATGAAGACTAAGTTGATTGTATAAATGCAGAGAATTACTCAGTCAGAGGAAGGATTCTAAACCTTAGCAACTATTTCTAATATGCCTGCCTGTCATCAACTAAATGCTATAAGATATGAAGGGGTTTTAAAATCTATGTTTTATGTAGTCTTGTGCAAGTTGAGTTTTGTATTCATACTCTATCCACTATTAAAACAGAGTCTGGGGACTTACCATTTTCACTTGTCTCTAAAGAACCCTTATCTCCTGAAAGAGACCTGAAGCAAGAGAGCAGCCAGCTGTGAGGCCCCTCATAACCCTTTGGAGAATGCTCAAATGTCACTGTAGTTAGAGCCATTGATTGTCATTGACCAAAGACAAATCATTAAAATTTCATGATTGACAAAAGGTGCAACAGATACAGACAGAAAAATTACACCAATCTGCAGCCACTGTTCACCATCCACTTCTAGAAATAAACAATCTGTGAGCAGAGAAACAAAATGTTCTGTGCTCCAGAGAAGATGATTAGCATGGTTTAATGTGCCCTGATAAAAACGGTTTGGAAATGAGCAGGCCATGTCGAAAGAAGGAATAGAATCAGGATCCTGGAAAGATGGAGAGACAAGATGTGACCTACTTTGTTCATAATGGGGCCACCCCCTGGATAATACTTTGATTCATTGACAAGGAGATGATCCAACACTGATACATTTTCTGCCTAAGCAATAAAGCAAATAATGTCGGTCACAATGACAATTCTGCAGACTGAGATTGCAGTGTTCCTTTGAGAAATGATAAGCCAGTGTGTGTGTGTGTGTGTGTGTGTGTGTGTGTGTGTGTGTGTCTGTGTCTGTGTCTGTGTCTGTGTGTGTGTGTGTTTCCTGGATTTCTGTTTTTGTTTGGTCTGGTTTGATTGGGTTTGGTTTGGCTGGGCTGCTTTTGTGGTTTTTTTGCTTTGTTTTTCTGTTTTAGGTTTGGATTTCTCTGTGTAGCCCTGGCTGTCCTGGAACTCATTCTGGGGGCCAGGCTGGTCTCGAACTCAGAGACTTGCTTGCCTCTGCCTCCAGAGGGCTGGAATTAAAGGCCTACACCATCTAGTTTCATTTGGTTACTTAAGTTTCTTCATAATGATAAAAAGAAGTAATAATAAAAATCTTTCAAGGTTAGTAATGCTTCATACATATACTCACTTATAGCTGAGCATGAAGGGGGCACTCTCTGCCTCTCCTTTATTTTTCTTCTATCAGTGACTAGTACCCTATTTTCCTTCAGTTTTATATATTTTTTAAGTTTGTTCTCTATTGCTGTGTAAAGATCACTTCAAATTGAGCATCTGAAAGAATTTCACATTATCTCACACAGTTTCTGAGGACCAGGAAACAGCAGAGACTTCTCCAAGTAGTAGCTAAGAACATCTTATAAGCATCTACTCAAGAAAACAACAAGGCTGCCCTTGTCAGGAGATTAGCCCAGGGCCAGGGAATCTGTTCCAGAGCATGTTAAGGTGTTCTTGGCACAAGATAACATTCAGGTCTTCAATAACAGTGAGCTGGGCGAGTGACTGCATTGACCTCTCCTTAGATCTGCTAGTAATCTGCTCAATTTGCCCAAAAGAAAGAAAACGAGAAAGAAAGAGAGAGAGAGAGAGAGAGAGAGAGAGAGAGAGAGAGAGAGAGAGAGAGAGAAGAAAGGAAGAAAGGAAGGAAGGAAGGAAGGAAGGAAGGAAGGAAGGAAGGAAGGAAGGGAAAAAAGAAAAAGAGAGAGAGAGAAGAAAGGAAGAAAGAAAGAGAGAGAGAGAGAAGAAAGGAAGAAAGGAAAGAAGGAAGGAAGGGAGGGAGGGAGGAAGGAAGGAAGGAAGGAAGGAAGGAAGGAAGGAAGGAAGGAAGGAAGGAAGGAAGGAAGGAAGGAAAGGAAGAAACAAAGAAACAAAGAAACAAAGAAACAAAGAAAGACAAACAGAGCATTTTATAACCTAATTCTGGAAGTCTTAGATTTTGTCCAGTGTTCTGATTACACAGACCATCCTAGCTATGCTCTGGGTGTTAGCTTCTGAGTGTCATGAAAAAGTTAGTGTGTGAGCACCCCGCAGGGAAGTTTGCTTGTGCAGGGCAGGCATATATATATATATACAAGATGCACAGTATTTATCAAATCCACTTTCTTTTCAAAGAGTGGAATGGCATGGTAAGGATATTTAGGAACGATGAGGAGCCTTAGTGGGAAAAGCATTTGCCACACACACCTGACAACTTGGGTTTCAACCCTGACACCTACACAGTGAAAGGAAACCAGTTCCTACAGTGATCCTCTGATCTTCACACAGGCAGCAAGGTACATGCATGCCCATGTTCACATGCACACATGGCACACACACACATAATAATAATAATAATTTTAAATTTTATTTTAATGTATACTATGAATTATATTGTACGAATTATATATATATATATATACACACACACAAACACACAATTATTTTAACCATATGTACTACCGACCCCTCCAACTCTTTCCAGACATCCCCTCAACTCTTCATGACTTCTCTTTCCTTGTATGACAGTTTAATCACTGATGCCTGGATTCACATGATTGTGGGGCTATCCACCAGAGCAACGTAACAGTGGGCCATACTCCATACTCCCAAAAACTTTTCTGTCCCTCCCCCAGCTGCCTTAGAGGTAAGTCAACTTCCCAAGATGAGTAGAACTGTCTCAAGGCCAGCAGAGGGTCCAATCAGTGGCATCAAGGTTAGCACAGACTCTAGTCAACAAAAATTCCCATCAGTGGGTACTCCATCCACTAGGGACATCATTCGGTGGGAAGTCTAGTCACAGGCTGCTCCATTCAGCAAGGATTCCTGTGACTCCAATGAGCATAGGTCCTAGACAGTGGGATTTCTGGTTTGTGGGGCCTCCAGTGAGTGGTCCCCACAGTCAGTGAGGATAGCAGTTGGAGGGACTTCAGTCAGCTTTGGTTCCAGCTAAAGAGGACCACAAGCCCACAGGGACTCCATCCATCTAGTCCTCTAGTGGGTATATCCTTGGAGTCAGCAGGATCACTAGTCACATCAGACTCTGGTCACCTGGGACTCCAGTCAGTGGTCTTGACCTTTCCAAGCATCTCTTTTGTGGAGAGGCATTAGAAGGTTCTAGAGACAGAAGCTGTCATCCCTGACTGAGTCACACCTAATTGATCTTCCTGGAATTCTTCTTCTTTCTCTCCTCTGGGCTGTATGGTGGTGAGAGATAAGAGGGCCCCACAGTGGATTGTCTCATATGTGTTTTTCACAGAATTTTAATAAATGTGATGTGTTTCGGGAAATGTATTTTTTAAAATGACTGCCAACAAGTTGGGGAATAAAACTGCTTATTTGGTGGTAATAAACAACCTACAGATGGTTTGATATAATATCGGTGACCTTTTCCTGAGACATTGGAAGCCTATAAATGAATTATTCATTGAGTCATGATGTTGGATTATTCATAATCTGGTCACACAAGGCCTCAACTTTGAATGCTGCTACACTCATGACTGAGCTTTAGACACATCAAAGTGAGGACACCGACCATACAAATTGTCACACTCCATCTCTGGCCTACAAGCACTTGTCCATGTCACAATGCAAACTATAGAGCATCTTTCCTAGAGAGTCCATGGTCTTAACAGTTCGAGAATTATTTTAAATCTATACCCATAGGCCCCTCTGAGACTCGGTACAAACTCTTTGCTATGATTCTCTAAGATAAGTTGTAGAATATCATGATACAGGGGCCTGGAGAAAGCACTAAATTCCAAAAGTGAGGACCAGAGGATGGCAATGAAGAGTCAGAACAAAGGAATAGCAGTGGCAGGTAGGAAGTCATTCAGTCATGTAGTGCTAAGTCCTTCAGTGTCTGAGAGTTTTTCTATTGGTGTGACAAACCCACAGGGGTAGCACCCCCCCCAATAAAAATCTGGTGCCTTCCCACATCAATCATCAATCCAAAGGATGCATCACAGATTTGACCACAGGCCAATCCTGTGGGTACAATTTTTCAGTTGAGATTCTCTTGCCCCAAAAATAGTTCCAGCTTGTGACAAACAGACCTAAAGCTAGCCAGATCATCCAGGGCACCTGATGGGTAACACTTTTAGACAATATCCTGCCAGAATCCTGTTTTCCAAGATATCAATGACCAAGGTGAATACAGCTTCTTTCCTTCCAATATCAACTACCAATATTAAATCTCTGATCACACATTTTATATCACAGAAAAAAATGTGTTGTGCATGTATATAAATACATACACAGACTATATATAGTATATGTACATATGAATTATATACATGTACATCATCTACATTTACATACACACCTTTTTTATTCCATATATTCTTTATTTACATTTCAAATGATTTCCCCTTTCCTGGATCCCTCCTCGCCAAAAGTCTCAAAAGCCCTCCTCCTTCCCCGCCTGCTCCCCCATCCACCCCTTCTGAACTCCCTGTCCTGGTATTCCCCTACACTGCTGCACTGAGCCTTTCCAGAACCAGGGGCCACTCCTTCCTTCTCTTGGAAATCATTTGATATGTGGATTCTGTCTTGGGTATTCCAACTTCTAGGCTAATATCCACTTATCAGTGAGTATTGACTGGATTACCTCAGTGATGTTCTCCAGCTCCATTCATTTGTCTAAGATTTTCATGAATTTATTGTTTCTAATGGCTGAATAGTACTTCATTGTGTATATATACCACTTTTTTTATCCATTCCTACATTCATGGACATCTGGGTTCTTTCCAGCTTCTGGGTATTATAAGTGGGACTGCTGTGAACATAGTGGAGCATGTATCCTTATTACATGCTTGGGAATCATCTGGGTGTATGCCCAGGAGTGGTATAGCAGGATCATCCAGAAGTGTTGTGCTCAGTTTTCTGAGGAACTGCCAGAATGATTTCCAGAGTGGTTGTACAAGCTTGCAATCCCACCAGCAGTGGAGGAGCATAGAATGTCATGACCTTGGCACAACTCAGCACAGCATTATATACCTGCAACCAAGAGATAATCCCCCTATTTAAACTGTTATTTGATTCTTAGATTAAATTCATTTTCTTTCTCCCTCTTTAGAAGCCTCACTGTGCGTCTGGTCATCCCAAGAGCTACCAAAGTGTCTGAAAGCAGATCTTGGGTTCATCACTCTCCAGACCAGCCTTGCATCAGTTGCTACTACAGGCAACATTTCAGGAAACAGTCACCTATTTTGTTTGTTATGCAGTGTCCTCTAGTTTTCTCCTCTTTCCCCCTTCAGCCCTTCTACTTCTACAGATGGCCCTTTAAATGGAGCCTCAGATATATACTGCCTGGCAAAATAGGACCAGTTCCAGAACTCCTCATTGGAGTCCCACCTCTCTTGGACTGATACTCCCCTGGACTATGCCCCCTCAAAGCATGAAGCAGTTAGGGGGGTCATCACGACCTTTCCTGACAACACTTAGTGTCAGTCTCTGAGATGGGGCATGAAGGCAGTTTAGATGGATATAGGTAGACTAGAAAAGTGAGATCAGGCTTCCTGACATAAGCCTTCTTATTCACAGAAGACATTATGAGACTCAGTGTGGGAGCTGAAACTATAAGGTAAGGGAGGACACAGGGCCCTACAAAATACCTAAACCAGAACCCTTTTAGAAGAATTCTAGCCTTAGGTATCAACTATCCTATAGGAATAAAGGTGTTACTTTTACCGTCTCCATGGCTTCTGTCCTTCCTAGTGTCCAATTCTTTCTTCATGCCAGTAAATACCTCAGGCATCTTCTAATTATATAACTCATTAATCTCATTATAGAACTCATATGTGGCCTCTATGATGCTTCAAAGGAAGTTTCTAGAAGTGGATTGCATTTGAAGGGCTATGACATCTATTAACCTTGTCAAAAATTGCAATGCTAACCTGGCTAAACCACTCCATAGTTTAACAACAGGTTAACACAAACACACAGAAAAGGGAGTACATTTCAGAGTCAGAGAAAAACTATGAATGAATGAATGAAGGTGATCAGGGAATCTCAGGAAAGTATGCAGAATGTAAAAAAAAATTAAGCAAATCTATTATAGAAAGGGGTGTGTGACCTTCCAGTCTGGGCTGGTTTACCTTGGATACAAACTCTGCAGCCAGTCCCATAGCAAACACCCAGAGGAAGTGACACTTTCAGGTTCTCTAACACATCCAGGATCATAGGATCAGAGGTGAGGAGAACATAACATCTGTCCCTACACCATCAGGCTTAAATGGAACCATCAGAATCCAGGACATAGGAACCTTCTAATCTCAGGTGGATTATCTAGACATGACTTCTGAAGGAAGTCCCATAACATGCACAGGAATCTCCACCCCTAGGCACTCTAACACACCAAGGATCATAGGATCACAGGATCATAGGATGCCATGAGCTTGGTCACACCAAGATCTCAGGGCACAAGAGGCATTTTGTCTCCCAGGAGCTCTGACAAACTGAGGATCAGAGGATCACAAGATCACAGAATCACAGGACCACAGAGACAGCTGGCCTCTGAGGAGTTCTGAGACCAGCAGGATCAGAGGCTGCAGGCAGATATAAAGAGGGCAGGTAGCACCAGAGATAATCAGATGGCAAGAGGCAAGTTTAAGAACATAAGCAACAAAAACCAAGGTAACTTGGCAACATCAGAACCCAGTTCTCCCACCATAGCCAAGTCTTGGGTACACCATCATAGCAGAAAAGAAAGATTTAGGTGTAAAATCACTTCTCGTGGTGATGATAGAGGACTTTATAAAGAACATAAATAACTCCCTTAAGGAAATACAGGAAAATACAGGTAAACACCTAGAGGCCCTTAAAGAGGAAACAGAAAAACCCCTTAAAGAATCAGAGCAAGACACATTCAAACAGGTGAAGGAAATGAACAAAACCATCCAAGATCTAAAAATGGAAATAGAAACAATAACAAAATCTCAAAGGGGGACAACCCTGGAGTGAGAACACCTAGAAAAGATATCAGGAGTCATAGATGAGAGCATCACCGACAGAATACAAGAGAAAGAACAGAGACTCTCAGAGGCAGAAGATACCAGAGAAAACATTAACACAAAAGTTAAATCCATTTAACTTTCCATTAACCTAACATCCATCCACTACGTAAACAAACTCAAAAAAACCAGTTAACCATTTCATTAGTAGCTGAAAAAGCATTTGAGAAAATTCAGCATCTCTACCTCCTATTCTGTTAGGTTCAGTGTGTCTGGGTTTATGTGGAGGTCGTTGATCCACTTGGACTTGAGCTTTGTACAAGGAGAAAAGAATGGATAGATTCGCATTCTTCTCCTTGCTGACAGCCATTTGAACTGGCACCATTTATCAAAAAGGCTATCTTTTTTCCACTGGATGGTTTTAGCTCCTTTGTGAAAGATCAAGAGACCATAGGTGGGTAAATTCATTTCTGGGTCTTCAATTCTTTCAACTGATCTACCTGCCTGTCACTGTACCAATACCATGCAGTTTTTATAACTACTGCTATGTAGTACTGCTTGAGGTCTGGAATGCTGATACCCCAGTCCTTTTATTGTTGAGAATAGTTTTTACTATCCTGGGTTTTTCGTTATTCCAAGTGAATTTGAAAATAGCTTTTTCTAACTCCATGAAAAATTGACTTGGAATGTTGATGGGGATTGCATTGAATCTGTAACTTGTTTTTGTCAAGGTGGCCATTTTTATTATATTAATCCTGCCAATCCAGGAGCATGGAAGATCTTTCCAGCTTCTGAGGTCTTCTTTGATTTCTTTCTTCAGAGACTTGAAGTTCTTGTCATAGAGACCATTCACTTGTTTGGTTACAGTCACACCAAGATATTTTATATAGTTTGTGACTATTACAGAGGGTGTCGTTTCCCTAACTTCTTTCTCGGCCTGTTTGTCCTTTGAGTAGAGGAAGGCTACTGGTTCATTTGAGTTGATTTTATATCCGGCCACCTTGCTGATGTTGTTTATCAGCTGTAGGAGTTCTCTGGTGGAGTTTTGGTGATCACTTATATATCCTATCAAAGCATCTGCAAATAGTGGTAGTTTGACTCTGTCCATTCCCCATGGAAGGAGATACAGAGACAAAGTATGGGTCAGAGACTGAAGAAAAGACCATCCAGAGACTGCCCCACCTGGGGATGATCCATCCCATATACAGTCACCAAACCCAGACACAATTGTGGAGCCAGCAAGCACTTGCTGACAGGAGCCTGACATAGCTGTTTCATGAAAGGCTCTGCCAGAACCTGGCAAACATAGAGCTGGGTGCTCTTAGCCAAACACTGGACTGAACACAAGGTCCACAATGGAGGAGCTAAAGAAAGGACCCAAGGATCTGATGGAGCTTGTAGCCCCATAGAAGGAACAAGACTATCATTTTAGTCAGGGTTTCTATTCCTGTACAAACATCATGACGAAGAAGCAAGTTGGGGAGGAAAGAGTTTATTCAGCTTACAGTTCCAAATTGCTAATTATCACCAAAGGAGATCAGGACTGAACTTCAAGCAGGTCAGGAAGCAGGAGCTGATGCAGAAGCCAAGGAGGGATGTTTCTTACTGGCTTGCTTCCCCTGGCTTACTCAGTCGGCTCTCTTATAGAACCCAAGAGTACCAGCCCAGGGATGGTACCACCCACAAGGGGCCCTCCCCCCTTGATCACTAATTGAGAAAATGCCCCACAGCTGGATCTCATGGAGGCACTTCCCCAACTGAAACTCCTTTCTCTGTGATAACTCCAGCCTGTGTCAAGTTGACACACGAAACCAGCCAGTACAACTATGAACCAGCCAGTACCCACAGAGCTCCAAGGGACTAAACTACCAACCAAACAATACACATGAAAGGACCCATGGCTCCAGCTACAAATGTAGCAGAGGATGGACTTGCTGGACATCAAAGAGAGGAGAGGCCCTTGGTCCTGAGAAAGCTTAATGCTCAAGTATGTGGGACTACCAGGACAGGGAAGCAAGATTGGATGGATTGGTTTGCAGGGGTCTGGGAGCATGGGATAGGGTGTTTTCAGGGGGGAAACCAGGAGAGGGTATAACATCTAATTGTAAATAAAGAAAATATCTAATAAAAAATTCAGCATCCTTTCATGTTAAAAGTCTTGGAATGGTCAGGAATTCAAAGCCTGTATCTAAATATAGTAGAAGCAATATACAGCAAACCAGTAGCCAACATCAAACTCAACAGAGAGAAACTTGAAGCAATCCCAGCAAAATCAGGAACTAGACAAATCTGCCCACTCTCTCCCTATCTATTCAGTATAGTACTTGAAGTCCAAGACAGAGCAATAAGAAAACAAAAGGAACGGCAAGAGGCAAGAGGGGCTTCTGGGCGACCAGCAGAGAGAAGTCGGTGTGCTCCGATGAATCCAGCGGGCCCCAGCAGGAGCCTTCAGGTGCCTACTTTGGGATCTGAACAGCCTGGGCCACAGCACTCTCTTAAAGAATTAGGAAAGCACAAACAAGCACAAACAACAAGTGAAGGAGATAAGCAAAACCATCCAGGATCTAAAATCAGAAGTAGAAATAACTAAGAAAACTCAAAGGGAGACAACTATGGAGATAGAAAGCCTTGGGAAGAATCAGGGGACATAGATGCAAATATCAACAACAGAATACAAGAGATAGAAGAAAGAATCTCAGATGCTGAAGATACCATAGAAACCATGGACTCAACAGTTAAAGAAAATGCAAAATGCAAAAAGCTTGTAACCCAAAATATCCAGGAAATCCAGGACACAATGAGAAGACCAAACCTAAGGATTATAGGCATAGATGAGAGTGAAGATTTACAACTTAAAGGGCCAGCAAATATCTTCAATAAAATTATGGAAGAAAACTTCCCTAACCTAAAGAGAGAGATGCCAATGAATATACAAGAAGCCTACAGAACTCCAAACAGACTGGACCAGAACAGAAATACTTCCCATCACATAATAATCAAAACACCAAATGTACTAAACAAAGAGAGAATATTAAAGGCAGTAAGAGAAAAAGGCCAAGTAACATATAAAGGAAGACCTATCAGAATCACAGCAGACTTTTCACCTGAGACTATGAAGGCTAGAAGATCCTGGGCAGATCACATGCAGACTCTAAGAGAACACAAATGCCAGCCAAAACTACTATATCCAGCAAAACTCTCAATCACCATAGATGGAGAAACTAAGATATTCCATGACAAAACCAAGTTTACCCATTATCTATCCACAAACCCACCCTACAAAGGATAATAGGAGGAAAACACCAATACAAGGAGGGAAACTTCACCCTGGAAAAAGCAAGATAGTAAACTTTCATCAAACCCAAAACAAGTTAACCAATCAAATTAAAAAAAAATAACGTCAAAAATGACAGGAAGTAACAATCACTATTCCTTAATATCTCTTAACATCAATGGACTCAATGCCCCAATAAAAAGACATAGACTAACTGACTGGATACGTAAACAGGACCCTACATTTTGCTGCTTACAGGAAACACACCTAAGGGTCAAAGACAAACACTACCTTAGAATAAAAGGCTGGAAGACAATTTTACAAGCAAATGGTCTCAGGAAACAAGCTGGAGTAGCCATTTTAATATCAGATAAAATTGACTTTCAACCCAAAGTCATCAAAAGAGACTCTGAGGGACACTTCTTGCTGGTCAAAGGAAAAATACAACAAGAAGAACTCTCAATCCCGAACATCTATGCTCCAAATGTAAGGGCACCCTCTTTTGTAAAAGAAACTTTATTAAAGCTCAAAGCACACATTGCACCTAACACAATAATTGTAGGTGACTTCAACACTGCAATTTCCTCAATGGACCGATCAGGAAAACAGAAACTAAACAGGGACACAATGAAACTAATTGAAGCTTTGGACCAATTAGATCTAACAGATATATATAGAACATTCTATCCTAAAGCAAAAGAATATACCTTTTTCTCAGCACCTCATGGTACCTTCTCCAAAATCGACCATATAATTGGTCACAAGACGACCTCAACAAATATAAGAATATCAAACTAATCCCATGCCTCCTATCAGATCACTATGGAGTAAAAGTGGTCTTCAATAGCAACAAAAACAACAGAAAACCCACATTCACGTGGAAACTGAACAATATTCTACTCAATGATACCTTGATCAAGGAAGAAATAAAGAAATTAAAGACTTTTTAGAACACAATGAAAATGAAGACACAACTTACCCAAACCTATGGGACACAATGAAAGCAGTGCTAAGAGGAAAACTCATAGCCCTGAGTGCCTCCAAAAAGAAAATGGAGAGAGCATACATTACCAGCTTAATGACACACCTGAAAGCCCTGGAACAAAAAGAAGCTATTTCACCCAGGAGGAGTAGAAGGCAGGAAATCATCAAACTCAGGGCCGAAATCAATCAAGGAGAAACAAAGAGAACCATACAAAGAATCAACAAAACCAGGAGCTGGTTCTTTGAGAAAATCAACAAGACAGATAAACCCTTAGCCAGACTGACCAAAGGGCACAGAGAAAGTATCCAAATTAACAAACTTAGAAATGAAAAGAGAGATATAACAAGGGAAACTGAAGAAATCCAAAAAATCATCAGATCCTACTACAAGAGCCTGTACTCAACACGACTGGAGAATCTGGAGGAAATGGACAATTTCCTTGACAGATACCAAATACCAAAATTAAATCAGGACCAAATAGATCATCTAAACAGTCCCATAATGCCTAAAGAAATAGAAGGAGTCATAGAAAATCTTCCAACCAAAAAAAGCACAGAACCAGATGGTTTCAGTGCAGAATTCTATCAGACCTTCAAAGATGAGTTAACACAAATACTCTTCAAACTATTCCACAAAATAGAAACAGAAGGAACACTACCCAATTCCTTCTACGAAGCCACAATTACGCTGATACCAAAACCACACAAAGATCCAACAAAGAAAGAGAACTTCAGACCAATTTCCCTTATGAACATCAATGCAAAAATACTCAATAAAATTCTTGCCAACCGAATTCAAGAACACATCAAAACGATCATCCACCATGATCAAGTAGGCTTTATCCCGGGAATGCAGGGTTGGTTCAATATACGGAAATCCATCAATGCAATCCACTACATAAACAAACTCAAAGAAAAAACCACATGGTCATTTCATTGGATGCTGAAAAAGCTTTGACAAAATTCAAATGCATGCTTTTTTTCACAGCATGCTTAAAGTCTTGGAAAGAACAGGAATTCAAGGCCCATACCTAAACATAGTAAAAGCAATATAGAGCAAACCGGTAGCCAGTATCAAACTAAATGGAGAGAAACTTGAAGCAATCCCACTAAAATCAGGGACTAGACAGGGCTGCCCCCTTTCTCCTTATGTTTTCAATATTGTACTTGAGGTACTAGATCGGGCAATTCGACAACATAAGGAGGTCAATGGGATACAAATTGGAAAGGAAGAAGTCAAATTATCATTGTTTGCAGATGACATGATAGTCTACCTAAGTGACCCAAAAAACTCCACTAGAGAAATCCTACAGCTGATAAACAACTTCAGCAAAGTGGCAGGTTATAAAATCAACTCAAGCAAATCAGTGGCCTTCCTATACTCAAAGGATAAGCAGGCTGAGAAAGAAATTAGGGAAATGACCCCCGTCACAATAGCCACAAACAGTATAAAGTATCTTGGGGTGACTCTTACCAAACATGTGAAAGATCTGTATGACAAGAACTTCAAGACTCTGAAGAAGGAAATGGAAGAAGACCTCAAAAAATGGGAAAAACTCCCATGCTCATGGATTGGCAGGATCAATATAGTTAAAATGGCCATTTTGCCAAAAGCAATATACAGATTCAATGCAATACCCATCAAAATCCCAACTCAATTCTTCACAGAGTTAGAAAGAGCAATTCTCAAATTCATCTGGAATAACAAAAAACCCAGGATACCTAAAACTATTTTCAGCTACAAAAGAAAGTCTGGGGGAATCAGTATCCCTGACCTCAAGCAATACTACAGAGCAATAGTGTTAAAAACTGCATGGTATTGGTACAGTGACAGGAAGGAGGATCAATGGAACAGGATTGAAGATCCAGAAATGAACCCACACACCTATGGCCACTTGATCCTCGACAAAGAGGCTGAAAACATCCAATGGAAAAAACATAGCCTTTTCAACAAATGATGCTGGTTCAACTGGAGGTCAGCATGCAGAAGAATGAGGATTGATCCATCTTTGTCTCCTTGTACTAAGCTCAAATCCAAATGGATCAAGGACCTCCACATAAAGCCAGACACTCTGAAGCTAATAGAAAAGAAACTGGGGAAGACCCTGGAGTACATTGGTACAGGGAGAAAGTTTCTGAACAGAACACCAATAGTGTATGCTCTAAGAGCAAGAATTAACAAATGGGACCTCATAAAATGACAAAGTTTCTGTAAGGGAAAGGACACCATCAAGAGGACAAAGCGGCAACCAACAAATTGGGAAAAGATCTTCACCAATCCTACATCAGATAGAGGGCTAATCTATATACATCCAATATATATAAAGAACTCAAGAAGTTAGACTCCAAAAAACCAAACAACCCTATTAAAATGGGGTACAGAGTTAAACAAAGAATTCTCACCTGAAGAACTTCGGATGGCGGAGAAGCATCTTAAAAAATGCTCAACTACATTAGTCATTAGGGAAATGCAAATCAAAACAACCCTGAGATTTCACCTTACACCAGTCAGAATGGCTAAAATTAAAAATTCAGGAGACAGCAGGTGTTGGAGAGGGTGTGGAGAAAGAGGAACACTCCTCCACTGCTGGAGGGGGTGCAAATTGGTACAACCACTCTGGAAATCAGTCTGGCGGTTCCTCCGAAAACTGGGCACCTCACTTCCAGAAGATACTGCTATACCACTCCTGGGCATATACCTAGAGGATTCCCCATGTAATAAGGATACATGCTCTACTATGTTCATAGAAGCCCTATTTATAATTGCCAGATTCTGGAAAGAACCCAGGTATCCCTCAACAGAAGAGTGGATGCAAAAAATGTGGTATATCTACACAATGGAGTACTATTCAGCCATTAGAAACAATGAATTCATGAAATTCTTAGGCAAATGGATGGAGCTAGAGAATATCATACTAAGTGAGGTAACCCAGACTCAAAAGGTGAATCATGGTATGCACTCACTAATAAGTGGATATTAACCTAGAAAACTGGAATACCCAAAACATAATCCACACATCAAATGAGGTACAAGAAGAAAGGAAGAGTGGCCCCCTGTACTGGAAAGACTCAGTGAAGCAGTAATTGGCAAAACCAGAATGGGGAAGTGGGAAGGGGTGGGTGGGAGGACAGGGGGAGGGAAGGGGGTTTGCAGGACTTTCAGGGAGTGGGGGGCTAGAAAAGGGGAAATCATTTGAAATGTAAATAAAAAATATATCGAATAAAAAAATCCAATTCAAAAAAAAAAAAAAGAAAACAAAAGGAGGTCAAAGGGATACAAATTGGAAAGGAAGAAGTGAAACTATCACTATTTACAGATAATATGGTCATATACTTAAGCGACTCCAAAAATTCCACCACAGAACTCCTAAAGCAGATAAACAACTTCAGCAAAGTGGCTGGATATAAAGTTAAGTCAAACAAATCAGTAGCCTTCCCTAACTCAAAAAATAAACATGCTGAGAAAGAAAAAGTAACAACACCCTTCAAACAGACCCAAATAATATCGCATACCTTGTTGTGACTGCAACCAAACAAATGAAAGATTTGTCTAACAAGAACTTCAAGTCTCTGAAGAAAGAAAATGAAGATCTCAGAACATGGAAAGCTCTCCCATTCTTATGGATTGGTAGGATTCATGTAGTAAAAATGGCATTCTGGCCAAAAGCAATCTGCAGATTCAATGCAATCCGCATCAAAATTCCAACTCAATTCTTCATAGAGTTAGACAGACCAATTTTTAAATTCATTTGAAATAACAGAAAAAAAACCCAGGAAAGCAAAAACGATTCTCAAAACTAAAAGAACTTCTGAGAGAATGACCATCCCTGAAATCAAGCTGCATTACAGAGCAATAGTGATAAAAAAACTGTACAGTATTGGTACAGAGACAGGCAGGGAGATCAATGCAATTGAATTGAAGACCCAGAAAGAAACCTACACACCAATCATCAGTTGATTTTTGACAAAGGAGCTAAAACCATCCAGAGGAAAAAAGACATTTTTAACAAATAGTGCTTGTTCAACTAGTGATCAGCATGTAGAAACAGCAAATCAACCCATTTTTATCTCCTTGTACGATGAAACTCAAGTCCAAGTGGATCAAGGACCATATAAAACCAGATACACAGAAACTCATAGAGGAGAAAGTGGGGAAGGTCATCAAACACATGGGTACATGGGAAATTTTCCTGAACAGAACACCAGTGTCTTAGGCTCTCAGATCAAGAATCAATGAATGAGACCTTAGAACACTGCAAAGCTTCTGTAAGGCAAAGGACATTTTCAATAAAACAAAATGGCAACCAACCGATTGGGAAAAATTCTTTACAAATCCTACATCTTATAGAGGGTTAATATCCAATATAGGCAAAGAATTCAGAGAATCAAATAACCATATTAAAATGGGGTAGAGAACTAAACAAAGAATTTTCAACAGAGGAATATTGAATGGCTGAGAAGCACCTGAATAAATGTACAACATCCTTAGTTATCAGTGAATTGCAAGTCAAAACAACCCTGAGATTCTACCTCACAGCTGTCAGAACAGTAAAAAATAAAAAACTTGGGTGACAGCAAATGCGAGCTGGTCCAACAATTCTTGAAATCAGTTTGGTGGCTCCTTAAAATTGGACATAGTACTTCCTGAGTTCTGAGCTATGCCATTCCTGGGCATATACCCAGAAGATGCTCCAACATGTAATAAGAACACATATTCCATAATATTCCACTATATGCATAGCAGCCTTATTCACAACAGCCAGAAGTTGGAAAAAACATAAATGTCCTTCAACATAGGAATGGATACAGAAAATGTGGTACATTACAAATGGGGTACTACTCAGCCATTAAAAATGAAGAATTCCTGAAATTCTTAGGCAAATGGACAAAACTAGAAAATATCATCCAAAGTGTGGTAACCCAATCACAAAAGAAGAAACATGGTATGCACTCACTGATAAGTGTGGATATTAGCCCAGAAGCTCAGAATAGCTGAAATACAATAAACAGGTCACGGTAAGCTCAAGAGGACAGAAAACCAAAGTGGGAAACAACTGTAATATACGCCTAGCAAATGATCTGATTGTAGAATATACAAAGATCAATTCTGAGAAGGAAACAGAATGCTGGCGGCCAGCAGCAAATGCATACACTGGGGCATACTGTAATAGCACCAAGGAAACCAAGCTCCATATTTTCATGAGTCGAGATGGTTTGTATTTCTGAATAAAAGGGCATTAGCCTGTCACAGATCATCTGCTTCATAGCCAACTTGGTATCTCCCATGTCCTAAGGTGTTAGACTTGGCGCCACCTGTTTTCATGCTGAGAAAAATAAAAATTATGTCTTTCATTGCCAAAATTATCTTCTATGGAATTCCACAGAGATACTTTACCCTTTAGCTACTCTGGAGAATTTATTCATTATCTAAAGAACATATTCACATTGAAGAGGGAGGTTTCTTTCTTTCTCTGAGAAGAAAGGAGTAGCAGTTAAGCAGTGTGTAGCTTCTAGAATCCCCCAAGCTCTCTCACTATATCTGCCTTCATCTCCCATGCAGTATGATGTGTTCCATGTGTGTGTTCCATGGAACTTTGGACAAGTTACATGCTGTGTGATGTGCTCCAAGCAGTATGATGTGTGACATGCAGTGTGATGTGTGCCGTGTGTGATGTGCTCCATGTGTGTGATATGTTCCATGTGTGTGATGTGTTCCATGTGTGTGATGTTTCTGTCCAGATCATCCCATTATCTCAGAAGAGGAAGAACAGGATAGGTATGGGAATATTTTCATTTTTGCTTTTAGACTAAAAGAAGAAGAAATAGAGACAATACATTTCATAGAATGCTGGACATGGTAGCACCCACTTTTGATGGCAGTATTTGAGAAGTTGAGGTAGAGGATCAGAGTTTAAAGCCAGCTTAGAACACTACAAGTTCACGGCTTGTCTGGGTATATTCTGAGTGCTGCCTCAGAAAAGATAAAAGGTTATGGTGGTAAAAAGGACAGCACATCTCAATGATCCAGGAATTTAGGTCACATAGGAGAAACATAAGTTGGAGACTAGTCTTGTATATGTAGCAGTATTCTATTATAAAAACAAAAATGTTTATGCAACACACTAACAGGGGACTGCAGAGATGGCTCAGAGGTCAAGAGCATTGACTGCTCTTCCAGAGGCTCTGATTTTAATTTCCAGCAACCACAGCCATCTGTAAGGAGATCTGGTGCCCTCTTCTGGCCTGCAGGCCTACATGCAGGCAGAACACTGGATTCATAATAAAAAAAATACATTTTTTTAAAAAAAGAAACATTAAGAATAAAAGAATGATAAAATTATGTATGAATAAAAAGACACCATATTTGTAAATAGGTTTGTGTATGGGCAATGTTTTGTTCTACTTATCTATTATTATGTTAATACACAACACTTCATCTTTATGGCAACAGAACAATTCCCTTTAAGTTGTCTAAGTACTTTAAGTATTTACACATTGAACTGCTTTATTTACCTCCCACTCTTGAAGTTTTCATCTTCATCTGATCATTTTTTACTTCCTACAAATCAGGCAGCTGAAATTATTTTTTATTTTAAATTAAGATGTAATATAGATAATACACACAGAGCGCACTGATTTCAGGATTTCCTTTGGATACACACCGAAACGTGTAACCAAACCTAGATCCTACAAGGAGCTTGTAGCAGCCTGGGCGTACAGCAGCTGTTCACACTGTGCCTACGTGCTGTTCACTGTCTAATTCTCAGGCAGGTGGCACCACACCACGTGGGATGATGCTTCCCACTGTTAGGGCCATTCTTCTTCAGTTAAACCTCCCTGAAAATGTTCTCATTGACACAGAGGTTTGTGTCCTGGGGATCCATTGGGCATGGCAATCAGAATTCAACTTCACATTTAAATGGCTAGTACATTTATTCAGAAGACTGAGAGCTCCCCTTGGGGCTCGCCTCTAGAACTAGACAGGAAGACCCCATTGCAGAAGACACTACTCACTGTGGATATAAGTGTTTCTCTGTGAAACCAAGGTGGAAACTGCTCTGGAAGCTTTCTCCCTTTTCGCTGGTGTTTGGAGTGGCAGGAGGTTCCCTGCAGGCTGTGGGGGGGGGGGGGGGATGAGGCAGCATTGATGATCTCCCTCAGCTGTGCTCCCTGTGTGCTCCAGAACTATTCTGCCATGTAAGGTACACTCATTGTTGCAAAAGCGGCATTATGGTTCCAGGGGGTAAGCAACCAACTCTACACTGAGCTTGAGGTCTGTTCCACATGCTTGCTCCTGTAATCTTGGTTAAAAACCTTTAGCTAGAGAGGTACAGGTCAGACAGGAGCGATCTACTATTGATGCTTCATAATACAGACAGAGTTAAATTACTTTCTATATATTGGTGATTATATCGTTAAGCTAATACAATTGTCAGCCCTAGTTAGAGAAACGTCTTCTGTGAATGAATCAAAGCAGAGACTCACAGCTGGTCAAAGTCCTAACAGGATATCTTCATGACCCACGTTAGACACAGGAAAATTTCAGAAAAGGGATGGAAAGTCTAGGAGAGCCAGAGGGTAGAGAAGAATGCTATAAAATGCTACCTGCTTGACACCACATGGCAACAGGAGTCACAAGCACACCGCAGCTGTGCTTTTATGTTTCTTGAGTCGTTAATATGTTTGGGGGCCTTTTTTTTTCTTTTATATGACAAGATATTTGTGACAAATTTCAAATTTTAATTTTTTTTTCATTTTTGGTTTATTTGATCTTTTACTTTACAAAACATTATTGAGTACTGGTGGTGTTACGGACCACTAGAGATAATGCCTAATTGGATGTGGTTAGTTACGGTTTCTAATTCTTTACATTTCTCTGCCTTGCTTTTGACTTTTGCTTTTTTGCTTCAATTTAATGAGTGTTACATGCTTCTCTTTGTGTTTTGATTACTTGAGGAGTCCTGGTTTTGCTTTGATTTCCTGGGTATTTTAATTAGTTGGCCTGGTTTAGGGTATTGGTCTTCAATTTTTAAGTTATTTTGTAAATATTTTCTCAATCATTTCTTTCTTCCATTCATTTCATTCTGGTACTCTAGTTGTCTTCTCAGTTTTATCAAATAGCATCCAGAACATTACTGAGCTGTGGTCTATTTTACTAGATTGTGAGCTAGGTCCTGGTTTAGGGATCAAGACTGGGTTCCTCCGCCTGTGTCACCGTGGGTCTAGGTTAAAGCTTCTTGTTTGTGTGGTTTTCACTTTGTCTTTTGTTTTTACTTTGGATCCCACTAATTTTGTTACTCTCATCCCTCATGTCTCTGTAAGTTTCTTTATATCTCCTTTCCTTTCTCCCCAGGCCCCAGTGCCTTTGGCAGTAGCACTGCTACCAACTATGTACTCAGATAGTGACTCGGAGTCATCAGAGTCCGACACTGTGGTCAGCATGTTCGAGGAGGAGGTGTTCACCAGGCAGTACACAGTGTTGAAGACCTTGGGCCAGGGTGGCACTTCCGATGTGAAGCTATGCTCCCACCGCCTGACAGGTGCCGCAGTTGTTGTCAAGGCTCTCTTGAGGGAGAGGTAGTTGGAGCCAACAGTGCCCGAAGTGGACATTATGAAAATGCTCAGTCACCCAAATATCGTCTCACTTGTGCAAGTAATTGAGACAGAACACACAATTTATTTAATAATGGAAGTTGCCAGAGGAGAAGAGCTACTTAAACGAGTCCAGGACGATGGATGCCTGAAAGAAGATGAAGCTAGGAGCATATTTGTTCAGTTGCTCAGTGCCATAGGCTACTGTCACGGTAAAGGTGTGGTGCACAGGGACATAAAGCCTGACAATGTCATAATGGGTAAGGATGGAAAGGCTACACTTATTGACTTCAGCCTAGGAGCCAGATTCATGACTGGGCAAAAACTGGAAAGGCTGTGTGGAGCCTTCCAGTTCATTGCTCCAGAGATCTTCCGAGGCCTACCCTACGATGGCACAAAAGAAGACACGTGGGCCTTGGGGGTCATTTTATATTATATGACCACCGGATTCCTGCCATTTGGAGCAGGAACCCTGTTGGAACTGAGCAGTAAGGTAATGAATGGAAAATACCAAATACCAGATCATCTCTCCGACGATATTAGGAGCATGATTAGCCTCCTGCTAACTGTCAACCCAAGGCAAAGGCCAAATGCGCAAGAACTCTAAAGCCATCCATGGCTTCAGCAAGGGGGAAAGACGTTGACATTCCATTACAACAGTGACACCAGATTCCCAGACCCTGACATAATGGGGGCCATGGAAAGCATTGGGTTTCATTCCCAAGACATAAGAGAAGCTTTAAAACACAAGGAGTTTGACGAAAATAGGGCTACATACCATCTCATGAAAACCTAGGCATGTAAGGATGATGGCAAATATGTGCAAAGAGAGGTAACTAACCCAGGAGTGACACCTTTCCCTTCAGCAACAGATCCTGACACTTACCCTCTGCCAACCAGGAGAAGGGCCAGCGAACCTTCCCTTAAAATACTAGTGTCATCTACTGGACAACGTCCTGGGGAGACAAATGCCCCTGTTGCACCCAAGAAGACACCTCCTATGGGCAGTTGTCAGCAAAGAAGAATGACTGTCCCCTTGCATCTACATCGCTACTTACACTGTGGTGGAAGTAATCGAAACCCTCGATAACACCTTCTCCTCTAGCTCCCAGTTCGAAAAGGCCTCAAGTGAGCCAGAAAGAAGGAGACCTTGCACTCCAAGACCCCCGCAGCCTAGGGGATGGGCCAAATGGAAGAAACGAATTTCAAGTTGCATCAGGACTCTATGCTGCTGCTGCATGTGACCTGACACAACAAGCCGGAGGAAGGTGTGCCCCCAAAAGAGAGGACACCCTGAAGATGACAAGTACAAGGCATCTTTCAGGTACATTTTTATATTTGCTAAATCTATCTTTTTTACTAATATTTGCGTATAAACAGTTCATGATTAGGTTCTTGAAGTACAGTGACTTAAGTCTAGTTCTATCTAGATAGTGTGGGATGTGGACCCTCCTACAATTAAACACAAGTAAAATACTTTCTTATTCCAGAAGTGTAGAACCAGAAAACCATCAAATCAAATCAAAACCAAAATCCACTAGTGTAACTCAGTTCCTGTGGCTCAGCTCAGTGTCCCAAGCACAGGACTCTGGATCTTCTGAGATGCAAATGGTTTTGGGCCACACCCCCTCTGGGTTTCTTTTGTCCACAGCCCACATATCCTGTCTTCTCATGTCAGATGGAATCAGTCCACACCTATCATTGATATGGTTGGTTATCACTGAGTCTTGGCATCTCCAGTGTGTTCAGGGCTGCACTGTAATGAGGCTATACCTCCAACAATGGACTCTTCTGGCCTCTCACAGCACCAAGCTGGAGCTGTTTTCTACCTCCCCTTTGACCCCTCAGCTTTCAGGCTGCCCAAACCAATACCACCCGGGAAATTCTTACACATGATCTTGTTTGACTTCCAGCATGAGAAGCAGACTTTGTCACCATTCAAACAGACTTCTCTTGAGATATACCAAGGAATTGCTTTTGAGAAGATTTTAGCTCTGTGGTGCCTCTGTCTTCTTAATCACATCCAGTGTCTCAGACAAAGATGAGTTGCAGCAATTGTCCTGGCTCATCAAAGTTTCCCTTTAATGTCCTGCTCTCTTGTTAATCAAAGCTGGTTCTTTGCCCCATGTCCCCCACTGATCAGTATCCAGAGATTACCAAATCAAATACACTGCAAACTACAGTGGCCATCCTATTTAAAGCGCCTGGGCCCTCAACTTCAATCATTAATAAAATGGCCAACAAACTTGCCCACAGGTAATCTGATCAAACAAATTTTTTCAGCACTTTTTCTGTTCCAGGTGATAATAGTTCATGTCATTCTAACAAAAATCTAACCAGCACACCTGTGAAGTGTAGTTCCACCTAAACTTCAGAACAAAGCATATTAGTTTAGAACATCCTTTTTGAGATTTTGACATTGGTCTGGTCCTTTAATTCCTAGAACAGGGAGAAAATAAGAGCAAAGTAGCCCAAGAATAAGATTATCCTCTGAATCCTACTAGGAGGTCCATTTCCATGTACCGCAGTTTTGACTACTGTTTTTCCCGTGATATAAAAACACATATACTGGGAATGGGGAGCCAGAATTTCCCTCAGTGAAGCTCATTCAGGTGAAAGGTGAATTGGATGCCAATGTGGCTGCCTGAAAGGTTGTTCCCACATGACTTAGCTTCGTGTTGTGTGCCTCCTGATTTGATGCTGTTACACCCCACATACTTTTGCCACACCTCTCACATTCTCCTTGGGTTTTACAGCTTTGTCCTGATTGGCCTCTCCTCACACCAGCACATGCAAGAAGCCACACCCATCAGCAGATAAGTCTACATTTTCTGTCTGCATTTCAATGGCTCTTGCTTCTCTGGCTGATGACCCAAGGTACCTGACATCAGAGGAGAATGGAGACTTCAGTGCCAGACCCATAAGCCTGCCTGCCAAAGAAAGGAGGGAGGCTGATGCTGCTGTCAAGACTTCCTGGAAGTGGACCACCCCAGACTTGATGTTCCAGTTCAGGCTGCGAATAGTGGTAGTTATATCAAATAAAGAGAATTTGCTTATTCTCAATGATTTTCAAAGGTTGTTAGGATATATTAATTGGTATTATCTTATAGTAACCTCATCTTAAGCTTGACACAGGAGGACTTAAACCTTTGTTTTCCATGTAGATAAAAATTAACTGGCAAAGGGCAAATAACTTTACAAAGAGTAGAGAAGGCTACTGTAATCAGCTGTTTATGATATGTGTTCACTGCCATTCCTTGGCAAAGGGAACATTAATGTAGAATCACCCTTTCTCGTCTCCACGAAAAGTTATAACATTCTCCAATAAATATACTGGTGTGTTAATAAAGTGTTGTAAGTCAAAATCATAAAAGTATGTTAAAAGGAATGTTTTAAGGACCTGATGAAATATTTGTTCCTTGTTTCAAACCACAATCAAATTGGTTATTGCAGAAGACTGATAGTTCAGAAGCCATATCCAGCACATGGTACCATCCCAGAAGCAGACCACACCCAACATTTTCCTCTGCAGCCAGCCACAAGGTATTTAGTGAATCATGTCAAATGAACTGCGCCTAGAAAGCCCCCATATACTTAGAGCTATAAATGAAGTGGGAAGTCGTGGTTTCTTTGGAAAGTCAGTTGTGGTAGACAGTGTTTTGCTGGAACAGACATGGAAGGAGTGTTGTCTGAAGCAGACACAGGTAAAAGGAAGCTTTTCTAAATCAAGCATATGAAAAGATGCATGAGAGAGGATTCTTCTCTAAACGCATGCATGTATTGGTTCACCTTACATTACCTAGCTGAGCTCCATTTGTCATGACTCCATAGAGAGAAATGCACCAAAATCCTACTGGTGGTGTTCAGGTGACTTCTTGCCACTTCCTCAGACTTGTGCCAATTGGTAGAGTGACGTCAGCTGATACAGACTTACAGGGAGTGTTGCTAAGACAGACTCAATGTGCTGAGGCAAGACACGTGGTGAGGCAAGGCCCCTGGAGGACACATGATGTTTTGAGGGAATATAAATAGGACTGAATGGACAGTGACAGGGCCTTTAAAGTGCTTTTTGGTCTCGTGACTTCCATGATTGTCCCTTCAGTGAGAGAGGCATGGCAGAGAGCATCTGCTGGCATTCCTGTTAGTCTTGGTCACTCCTGCTGGCTACAACCCTGAGTTACCAGTTTGAAACTAACTTTTTGTTACCAACATTATACCTTTTAAATCATGCCCAATAACTTATAAGCCAATACCTTTATAGTCAAGACATGCAAAAATGTATACCTTTAAGACCAATTAGACATAAAAATAAAGTGACAACAGGAATCTTATAAAATTAAACCAATTTTTTCTAGCTGTAATTTCAAGAGAAAAAAGTACTTTGAACCCGTAATCACAATTGTAGAGATTTCTGTAGGAAAAATAACCATCAATCCATTTGCCCTAGAATTTGAGATGCTGCTGGCTCTTTTAAAAGCAGCTTTTCACTCCAAGTTTAATGTGAGGCACTTTAAATCAACCCCTGCCGTGTAAACTGAGACTGAACGGGTCACCAGCAGATGAAGTTTTACCATTTTTTTTTAAACATGAAAGATAAAACATTCAAAGAACGAAAGAGAGACAGACACAAATGGACAAATTGGTGCACCAAAGCCAGACAATACACAGAGCAGTAAGCACACTTGTATAAATATGTAAGTGCTTACAGTTACAAGGATCCTGTTACCTTCATGGGAGTTGTAGCTTCACTCAGGGTGGCAGAGGGGGAATCCATAAGGGCTAGGTTGCCATTCTTGCTGTGAGGCATGTATGCTCTGAGGGGAAATGTCACTGCAGGGGCCAGAGGTGGGGACAACTTGTCAACTCCAGTCCCCATAGCTTGTCCAGAACCAACCTCAGGAGATGGGGGCTTTAGGGGTGGGTGGTATCCTCTGTGAATTCAAAGATAGAGGGTAGGGAGAAGGGTCTAAAAGGAGATCAGCATCAGGATCTGATAAGACTGTCCCTTGGGGGTCTCCTGGAGAGCATAAGTCCCCAACAGCAGAGGTCCTGTGGAGGAAAAGAAGCAATGGGCCCAGGAGGGCAGAAAGGTGGCTAAGTCCTCCCAGACAATGATATGTGGGACTTGGTCTGAGTGACTTGCAGACCCAGTCCTAAAGATTTGTCAGAGTCAGAGTAGAAGCAGCCTGTCCCATGGATTCAAACAGTCATCAGTCCAAGTCCAATAACAAAACAGAGGACACTAAGACAGTAAAAAACAACCGCCCAACAACCACCACAAAAGAAAAACAGACTCAGATGGCTGTGGGCAGAATCCCCCTTTGCCCAGATGGAGATGAACCCTATTAGATTCTTTCTCCCAGTGGGAAACCAGAACATCCTCCCAGTCCCCCAAAGTCCCCACAGCATTCCAGCCCTTCTGCCTCCCATAATGGCAACTACAAAAATAGACTCAGATGGCCAATGGCAGAATCCCCTTTTGTGCAGATGGAGAAGACCCTATTGGGTTCTTTCTCCCAGCGGGAGACCGGAGGGACCTCCCAGTCCCCCAATATTGCCACAGCATTCTGGCAAGTCTGACCGCCATTCTGGCAACTACATATCAAAACCAAAACTACAGACCGAATGTGGCCATTAGGAGAAAAAAAGAAAGAGGCACACAACACATACACACAGACAAAAATGACAGACAAGTATCCCATGTTACCTTGCTTGAGTAAACCTCCCCATACACAGTGTCTGGGGCTTGAGGAGGGAAACTTCCTGGGCAATACATCATATGTAAGAGTCTGTTGGAAGACACCGACACACTCAATAAGGCCACAGAAACCAGAATCACTACAATCAGCATGAGATTTATTGTTCCAATGTACATGGGCTCCCTCAGCACGCAGGCACGAGGAGACCCTGAACTCACAAAGACTACCCTTTTTATAAACATTTTGGCAGGGAGTTCAGGGGTAGCCTAAGTTGGACAACTATGCCTGGTTACCCTAAGCAACATTTAAAATTACTGATCAACTGAAAAGGGAGGTTGTCTCTGCAATTTGGCCCTGTCCTGCCCACCTTGAAGTAGTTGTGGTGTTTCCTGGCTTTGTCTTTTTGTTGATTCATTTCCCTCTCTGCCCTCACCCTAGGCAGGCTGGTTCTGTTTAGGCCTTATTCTCCCCCAGACAGTACTGGGCAGAATGCAAAGTTTCAGTCCAGCTTTGAGGCCCCCATTCTGGGTCATGAGGACCTGGCCTGCTGTTTCTGACAGGGTTCTCACAAGGTGTCACCTGACCAAGCCCGCTCACTCAGTCAACAGGTTCTCCAGTGCAGGAGTGAGGATTGAAAAAAAAGAGACAATTAGACAAAACTGGAGTATGACCTCAGTCTATTCTGGGACTGAAGGCAGGTTTAATAATTCTCAATTCATTTTTGTACAAATTTAATTACATGCAGGAATTAAGATCAATAGTAGTACAATGAAGAACAAGCAAGACAGTAAACACAAAATTGTCAAGGCAATAAGCAAAATTCTGTGACACTTGTTTCCATTTGTCAGAATGACCAAAACACCTGAGCCTGCTTCCTTGTCCAAGCCCAGAATCTCGCCTGAAGCTTGCTTCTCTTGTTCCACTCTAAGTTGAACATTCCTGCCATAACCTACTTCCCTCTAATGCCCAAATGTCAGATACCTGCCTGAAGCCCATGTCCTTGGTCAATGTCAAGTTCCTTCCAGGCAGCACAGCACCCCAAGAAGGCTCTGCACATAGGTTAAAGCTTCTTGTTTCAGTGGTTTTCACTTTGTCCTTTCTTTTTACTTTGGATCCCAGTGATTTGTTACTCTCATCCCTCATGTCTCAGTAAGTTTCTTTGTATCTCCTTTCCTTTTTACCCAGGCATCAATGCCTTGGGCAGTTGCATTGCTACCAATCATGTGTTCAGACAATGAGTCAGAGTTATCAGAGCCTGACACTGTGGTCAGCATGTTCACTGAGGATGTGTTCATGTTGCAGTACACAATGTTGGAGACCTTGGGAGAGAGTGACACTTCCGACATGAGGCTATGCTCCCACCACCTAAAAGGTACCCCAGTTGCTTTCAAGGCTCTCTTAAAGAGGGAGAACTGGTTGGAGTCAACAATGTTGGAAGTCTAAATCATGAAAATGCTAAGACACCCAAATATTGTTGCCCTTTTATAAGTTAGAGAGACAGAACACACCATTTATTTAATAATGGAAGTTGCCAGAGGAGAAGAGCTACTTAAATGAGTCTCAGAATCTGGATGTCTGTAGGAAGATGAAGCTAGGAGCATATCTGTTCAGGTCCTCAGTGCCATAGGCTATTGTCACAGTGAAGGTGTGGTTCACAGAGACTTAAAGCCTGACAGTGTCATAGTGGATGAGCATGGAAAGGCTACACTTAACTGACATCAGCTTAGATGCCAGATTCACGCCTGAGCAAAAACTGGAAAGGCTGTGTAGAGCTTTCCAGTTCATTGCTCCAGAGATCTTTGGAGGCATAGCCTAGGATGTCCCCAAAAGTAGACATGTAGGCCTAGGGTGTCATTTTATACTACACAATGACCAGATTTCTTCCATTTGGAACAAGAACCTTGTCTGAATTTTGCATTAAAGTAATGCAAGGGAAATACCAAATACCTTATAATCTCTCTAAAGACCTAAGGAGCATGAAGCAAGTCTTTCACATTACATTCCAACACAGGCACCAGCTTCCCAGACCCTGACATAATGGAGGCCATGGAAAGTAATGGGTTTCATTCGCGGGACATCAGAGAATCATTAAACCAAAATAGTTCTATGAAACTCTGGTTACTTACCACCTCATAAAAACCCAGGCATGTCAGGACAATTGCCAGGACATCATTTTATACTACATGAATACTGGATTTCTTTCATTTAGAGCAGGAACCCTGTCTGGATTGAGCACAAAAGTAATGCAAGGAAACTACCAAACACCTTGCAATCTCTCTAAAGATTTAAGGAGCATGATAAGCTTCTTATTAACTATCAATGCAATGCAGTGGACAAAGGTACAAGACCTCCTAAGTCATCCATGGCTTCAAGACTTTCACATTTCATTCCAACAGAGATGCTAGCTTCCCAGAACCTGATATAACAGGGGCCATGGAAAGTAGTGGGTTTCATTCCCAGAAAATATGAGAATCATTAAAACATAGTTTAATGAAACTACAGCTACCTACCAACTCATGAAAACCTAGGCATGTCAGGACTATGGCAACTATATCCAAACAAATTTAATTAATCCAGGAGTGACACCTTTCCCTTGAGCAGCAGATCATGACACTTTCCCTCTGCCTCCCAGAAGAAAAGCCAGGAAACCTTTCCTTAAGTTATTAGTATCATCTACAGGAAAACAAAGTGGGGAGACAAATGTCCCTCTTCCACCCACGAAGGTGCCCCCCTAGAGGAGCCATCACCAAAGATCAATGACAGCCCCTTGTGTTTGTTTAGGAACTCACACTGTGGTAGAAGTGATAGAGGTACTAGATAACAGCTTTTGCATTATCTCTCAGGCCAAAAAGGCCTCAAGTGACCCAAAAAGAAGGAGACCTTTCATTCCAAGATCCCCGCAGCCAAGGTGCTCTGAGAAATGGAAGAAGGGAATTTCAGCATGCATCCGGGCCATGTGTTGCTGCATGTCACTGACACAACCAGTCGGAGGAAGGTATATCCCCAAAAGGATGAGGAGGACCCTAAGATGATAAGAAGTACAAGGCATGTTTCAGGTACATTTTTATATTTGCTTTATCCAGTTATTTTTACTAATGTTCTGGATATAGAGAGTTCATGATTACATTCTTGAAGTACACTGACTTATAGCTAAATATGTCTAGATAGTTTCGGATGTCAACTCTCATACAATTAAACACAAGTGCAATACTTTCTTATTCCAGTAGTATAGAACCAGAAAACCATCGCATCAAATCAAATTTGATTAAAAAGAACAACATGTTCCTCCTTAGCCTCCAAGGTCAAGTAGGATTGACAGGTAACACTTATAAAGTGTTATTGAGTGGGAGGAATCACCATTTCTGTTGTTCAGGAAGGCTGTGAGACTCCGTCTGGTATATTCTAACCACTGTCCACTCTACAAGAGGACAGTCCATACAGGACCTCCGTGGATCTTTCCTCAAAAGGAAAGACATGGCTAAGCATGGACTTAGAATTATCCTCACATAAAATGAGCACACTTGTAAAAGAAGCTTAGATGCTCTCAAGCTCAAGAAACCCCCAAGGACCATATTTTCTACCGGCCTTGACAATTCAAAACACATAAATATAGTTAATTTTGTCCACCTGTAATGTCTCAAACACCCAGCAGAAAGGTATAAAGAAAAAATAAATTGATTGGTGTATTTTTTGAACAGCTTAAAAGACCATACTCCCTAGACAATAGGTTTAAGACCACATGAGATGTTGTTCAGACAACCATTTCTCATTACTGATTTTCTTCTTGAAAAGAAAAAGGCTGCCCAGATATAGAATGTCATAACCTTGGCACAACTCAGCACTGCATTATCTACCTGCACCCAAGAGAGATAATCTCCCTAGTTTTAACTGTCATTTGATTCTTAGGTTAAATTGATTTTCTTTCCCCCTCTTTAGAAGCCATGTGAAAAAGACCTCAGTGTGCGTCTGGTCATTCCAAGAGCTACCAAAGTGTCTGAAAGCAGATCCTGGGTTCATCACTCTTCAGACCAGCCTTGGATCAGTTGCTACTACAGGCAACACTTCAGGAAACAGTAACCTATTTTGTTTGTTATGCAGTGTCCTCTAGTTTTCTCCTCTCCCCCCTCCCCCCGCTTCAGCCCTTCTACTTCTACAGATGGCACATTAAATGGAGCCTCAGATATATATTGTATGTCAAAATAGGACCAGTTCCAGAACTCCTCATGGGAGTACCCCCTCTCTTAGACTGACATTCCCCTGGACTATGCCCCCAGACAGCATGAAGAAGCTAACATGGTCATCACCCCCTTTCCTGACAACACTTAGTGTCAGTCTCTGAGACGGGGCATGAAGGCAGTTTAGATGGAAACAGGTAGACTAGCAAAGTGACAACAGGCTTCCTGACATAAGCCTTCTTATTCTCAGAAGACATTATGAGACTCACTATGGGAACAGAAACTATAAGGGAAGGGAGGACACAGGGTCCCTATAAAATGCCTAAACCAGAAGCCTTTTAGAGGAATTCTAACCTTAGGTATCAGCTATACTATATGAACCAAGCTGTTACTTTTACTGTCTCTGTGGTTTCTGTTTTTCCGAGTATTCAATTCTTTGTTCATGCAAGGGAACAGCTCAAGCATCTCCTAATTATGTAACTCATCAGCCTCATTATAGAACTCATATATGTAGCCTCCATGATGCTTCACAGGAAGTTTGTAGTTTGTCAAAAATTGCAATGCTATTTATTTTAATTTTATGCATCTGAATGCATGCATGCCTGAATGTATTGTACCAGATGTATACTTGGTGCCCATGAAGGCTGTAAGATGGTGCCAGAACCCCAGGAATCAGAGATAATAGTGAGCTGCTGTTCTGTTGCCAGGAACCAAAGCTGATAGAAGTAGCAAGGGTTCTTAACCAGAGGGACATCTCTAGAGCCCTGTGAGTAACATTTTGTCTTACTTGGGATATTGTTATTGTAAAGAGACATCGTGACTAATGCAATTCTTACAAAGGAAAACATTTCATTGGGACTGACTTACCATTCAGAAGTTCTGTTGATTATCATCATGGCAGGAAGCATGGTGGGATTCAGGCAGATGTGGTGCTGAAAAAGGAGCTGATAGTTCTACACCTGGATCAGCAGACAGCAAGAAGAGACAGTGAGCCACTAGGCCTCTCTTCAGCCTTGGAAACCTCAAAGTCCTTCCCCAGTGACACAATAAGGCCACACCTACTCCAACAAGGCCACACCTCCTAATAGTACCATGCCCTGGGGCCTAAAGTCTCATCCTCATTCAGAACACCACATTTTAGTAAGAGTGAAGTTAAATGAAAGAAGCCAGGTGTGAGAGAATCCACTGAATTATTCAAAGATGAGAACTGTTAACTGGGTATTTGCTGTGGAAACATTATTTTGGCTCTGCATGGCTTTGTACAATGCTTACCAGCAAGTTCACTTTGTGAGGATTTGGAGAACTACAACTACTTTGCTCTTTTTTCTCTTTGAATGTTATGCTTCAAGTTAAAACTCTCTTTCAAGGCGGGGATTGAGCAGAAGGCTTTATAAAATCTAATCAAACTTTTCTGTTGGATGTGGCAGACCTGCACCACACCTGCCATGGAGAGGGCCAAAAAAGCTTATACTCTCTAGAGAACCAACAGGAGCATGGCATTAGGTAAGAATCACTGCCCACCCCCTAGACACACAGAACCGCTCTGCTCTGGGACTTACTACCCAGCAACCTCCAGATCACAACTCCCCTACACCCCTTCTACCCTTGCTTCCTCCCCAGTCACTGTTCATTTCTGTCAGATATGGTAGACCTGTGCCACATCTGGCATGGAGAGGGCCCTACTTCCTGATACTCTCTAGAGAATCGACAAGAGAAGGGCATTCGAGCACTGACAGGAGCAAGGCATTTGAGTATTGGCAGGAGTAGGTCACTTGAGAACTGGCAGCAGCAGGGCATTCAAACAGGCAGAAGTGGGGCATTTTAGAACCAGCATCAACAGGATATCGAAGATCCATTAGCAGAAGATCATTAGAGAACTAGCAGCCTTTAACGCATTTGACCTTAGCCAAGTCAGCCAGAGGGGAGACCCCATCACCTCATTCTTCCTGGAGAATCAGCTGTTTGCAGGGCACTGGACAGAAAGAGAATCCCAGGAGTACAGAAGCACAGGCCTGCAGAACAGAGAAGATAGAGACAGCAAGACCAGCTAGCAGCAAAGATAACTAGATGGCCAAAGGCAAACACAACATCATTACCAACAGAAACCAAGGCAACATGGCACCATCAGAACCCAGTTCTCCCGCAAAGGCAAATCCTCATACTCCATCACATCAGAAAAGCAAGAAATAGATTTAAAATCACATCTCATATCCCTGATGGAGGACATCAAGAAGGACATAAATAACTCCCTTAAAGAAATGCAGGAGAACATAGGTCAGCAGGTAGAAGCAAAACAATCTCTTAAAGAAATACAAGAGAATATGGATCAAAAGGTAGAAACCCTTAAAGAGGAAACACAAAAATCTCTTAAAGAAATATATGAGAACATGGGTGAACAGGTAGAAGCCCTTAAAGAGGCAATACAAAAATCCCATAGGGAATTATGGGAGACCATGGGTCAACATGCAGAAGCCCTTAAAGAGGAGTAACAAAAATCCCCAAAAGAAACACAGGAGGACATGGGTCAACAGGTCAAATCCCTTAAAGAGGAAACACAAAAATTCCTTAAAGATTTTCAGGAAAAAACATACAAGTGAAGGAAATGAACAAAACTATCCAGGATCTAAAACTGGAAATAGAATCAATAAAGAAATTGCAAAGTGAGACATCTCTGAAGATAGAAAACCTTGTAAAGAATTCAGGAGTCATAGATGCAAGCATCAACAACACAATACAAGAGATAGAAGAATGAATCTCAGATGCTGAAGATTCCATAGAAAACACTGACTCAACAGTCAAAGAAAATGTAAATTGCAAAAAGTTTGTAATGCGAAATATCCAGGAAATCCAGGACACAATGAAAAAACCAAATCTAAGAATTATAGGTATAGAAGAAAATGAGGATTTACATCTCAAAGGGCCAGTAAATATCTTCACCAAGATTATAGAAGAAAACTTCCCTAACCTAGAGAAAGAAATGCCCATGAACATAAAAGAAGCTTATAGAACTCCAGATTGGACCAGAGCAGAAATTCCCCCCACCCCCTTTACCCCCACCTCCCACCCCCACTCCCCCACCCCCCCCACCCCATCACATAATAATCAAAACGCCAAATGCACTAAACAAAGAAAGAATATTAAAAGCAGTGAGAGAAAAATGTCAAGTAACATATAAAGGCAGACCTATCAGAATTACACCAGACTTCTCACCAGAGACTATGAAAGCCAGAAGAGCCTGAGCAGATGTCATATAGACCCTAAGAGAACATAAATGTCAGCCCAGACTACTATACCCAGCAAAATTTTCAATTACCATAGAAGGAGAAAACAAGACATTCCTAGACATAAGCAAAGTTACAGAGTATCTTTCCACAAATCCAGCTCTTCAAAGGATAATGGGTGCAAAATACTAATACAAGGCAGCAAAACACACTGTAGAAAAATCAATAAGGTAATGTTTCAACAAACCCAATAGAAGATAGCTATACAACCAGAATTTCACCTTTAACTAAGAAGATAACAGTAAGCAACAATCACTTTTCCTTAATATCTCTTAATATCAATGGTCTCAATTCCCCTATAAAAAGACATAGACTAACAGACTGGATACATAAACAGGACCCAACCTTTTGCTGCATACAAAAAAACCCACTTCAGAGTCAAAAGTTAGAAAAAAATTTTTTTAACCAAATGGTCCCAAGAAACAAGCTGGAGTGGCAATTCTTATATCAGATAAAATGAACATTCAACCAAAAGTTGTCAAAAAAGATAAGGAGGGACACTTCATAACTGGTCAAGGAAAATTCTACCAAGATGAACTCTCAATTCTGAACATCTATGCTCTGAATGCAAGGGCATCCACATTCATAAAAGAAACTTTACTAAAACTCAAAGCACACATTGCACCCCACACAATAATAGTGGGAGACTTCAACACCCTGCTGCCAAAAACGGACAAATCATGGAATCACAAAATAAACAGAGATACAGTGAAACTAACTGAAGTTATGGACCAAATGGATATAACTGATATTTATAAAACATTCCACCCTAAAGCCAAAGAATATACCTTCTTCTTAGCACCTCATGGTACCGTCTCCAAAAGTGACCATATAATTGGTCATAAAACAGGCCTCAACAGATACAGAAATAGTGAAATTATTCCATGTATCTTATCAGATCACCACGGCCTAAGGCTGGTCTTAAGCTCAAACATAAGCAATGGAAAACATACATACACATGGACTTTGAACAAGGCTCTTCTCAGTGATACCTTGGTCAAGGAAGAAACAAAGAAAGAAATTAAAGCCTTTTTAGAATTTAATGAAAATGAAAACACATCATACCAAAATTTATGGAACACAATGAAAGCAGTGCTAAGAGGAAAACTCATAGCTCTGAGCGCCTCCAAAAAAAGAATGGAGAGAGCTTACACTTACAACTTGACAGTGCACTTGAAAGCTCTAGAACAAAAGGAAGCAAATACCCCCAAAAGGAGTAGAAGGCAATAATCAAACTTATTATTTCCCAAAAGAACTATAAAAAGAATCAACAAAACAAGGAGCTGGTTCTTTGAAAAAATCAACAAGATAGATAAACCCGTAGCCAGACTAACCAGACTAACAGTATCCAAATTAATAAAATAAAATGGAGAGGGAGAGTGTGGGCAGCCTTGTCTGGTCCCTGATTATAGTGGATTACTTCAAGATTCTCTACACTTAGTTTGATGTCGGCTACTGCTTTGCAATATATTGCTTTCACTATGTTTAGGTATGGGCCTTGGATAACCATTCTCTCCTAGACCTTTATCATGAAGGGATGCTGGATTTTGTCAAAAGCCTTTTCAGCATCTAAGGAAATGACCATGTGTGTTTTTTTTTCCTTTAGTTTGTTTATGTAGTTGATTACATTGACAGATTTCCATATATTGAACTATCCCTGCATCCCTGGGATGAAGCCTACCTGATCGTAGTGAATGATAGTTTTGATGCATGGTTGAATTTGGTTGTCCAGGATTTTGTTCAGTATGTTTGCATAATATTCATGAGGGAGATTGATCTGAAGTTCTCCTTCCTTGTTTGGCCTTTGTTTAGGTATAAATGTTATTGTGGATTCATAGAATGAGTTGGGTCGTGTCCCTCAAGTTTCTATTTCATGGAAATTTTTGAAGAGTATTGGAATTAACTCTTCTTTGAAGGTCTGATAGAATTCCACACTCAACCCATCTGGTCCTGGGCTTTTTGTTGATGGGAGACTATTAATGACTGCTTCTATTTCCTCAGGGCTTATGGGCCTATTTAGATGGTTTAACTGATCCTGTTTAGCATTGGCAACTGGTATGTATCTAGAAAGTTGTCCATTTCATCCAGGTTTTCAAACTTTGTTGAGTATAAATTCTTATAGTAGGATCTGATGATTTTTTGAATTTCTGCAGATTCTATGGCCCCTGATTTCTTCTCAAGGTTTTCTATCTCCAAAATTGTCTCCCTTTGTGATTTCTTAGTTGTTTCTACTTCTGTTTTTAGATCCAGGATGGTTTTGCTCAGTTCCATCATTTGTTTGTTTGTGTTCTCCTGTAATTCTTTAAGAGATTTTTGTGTTTCCTCTTTCATGACTTCTGCCTCTTGACTCAAGTTCTCCTGCATTTCTTTAAGTTTTTTTTTCCTTTCTTCTTTATTGGCTTCTATCTCTTGAGCCTTATTCTCCTGCATTTCTTTAAGTGATTTTTCTGTTTCCATTATATGGGTTTCTAGCTTATTCATGTTCCCCTGTATTTCTTTAAGAGATTCATTTATGTCCTTTTTGTGTTCTAGCAGCATCATGATCAGTGATTTTAAATCCAAATCTTGTTTCTCTGGTGTGTTGGTATAACCAAGACTTGCTGATGTTGGAGAGTTTGGTTCAGATGCTGCCATATTGCCTAGATTTCTGTTAGTAGCGTTCCTGCATTTGCCCTTTGCCATCTTGTTCTCTGGAGTTAGTTGGTCTTGTCCCTGGCTGGTGTTTGGGCCTCCTTGTATCCCAGAACATCCAGGAAATCCAGGATACAATGAGAAGAACAAACCTAAGGATTATAGGTATAGATGACAGTGAAGATTTACAACTGAAAGGGCCAGAAAATATCGTTAACAAAATTACGGAAGAAAACTTTCCCAACTTAAGGAGAGAGATGCCTATGAATATACAAGAAGCCTACAGAACTCCAAACAGACTGGATCTGAGCAGAAATACCTATCGCCACATAATAATTAAAACCCCAAATGCACTAAACAAAGAAAGAATATTAAAGGCAGTAAGAGAAAAAGGCCAAGTAACGTATAAAGGAAGACCTATCAGAATCACACCAGACTTCACCGGAGACCATGAAAGCTAGAAGATCCTAGGCAGATCTCATGCAGATTCTAAGAGAACACAAATGTCAGCCAAGACTACTATACCCAGCAAAACTCTCAATCACAATAGATGGAGAAACCAAGACATTCCATGACAAAAACCAAATTTACATAATATCTTTCCACAAACCCAGCTCTACAAAGAATAATAGGAGGAAAACTCCAATACAAGGAGGGAAACTACACCCTGGAAAAATTAAGATAGTAACCTTCCTTCATCAAACCCAAAAGAAGATAATCACTCAAATATAAAAATAACATCAAAAATGACAGGAAGTAATAATCTCTACTCCTTAATATCTTTTAACATCAATGGACTCAATTCCCCAATAAAAAGACATAGAATAACAGACTGTATAAGGAAACAGGACCCTACATTTTGCTGCATACAGGAAACACACCTAAATGTCAAAGACGAAAACTACCTTAGAGTAAAAGGCTGGAAGACAATTTTACAAGCCAATGGTCTCGGAAACGAGCCGGAGTAGCCATTCTAATATCAGATAAAATTGACTTTCAACCTAAAGTCATCAAAAGAGACACTGAGGGACACTTCTTGCTGGTCAAAGGAAAAATCCACCAAGAAGAACTCTCAATTCTGAACATCTATGCGACAAATGCAAGGGCAACCTTATTCCTAAAAGAAACTTTACTAAAGCTCAAAGCACACATTGCACCTAACACAATAATTGTGGGGGACTTCAACACTCCACTCTCCTCAATGGACCGATCAGGAAAACAGAAACTAAAAAGGAAAACAGTAAAACTAATTGAAGCTTTGGACCAATTGGATTTGACTGATATTTATAGAACATTTCACCCTAAAGCAAAAGAATACACCTTTTTCTGAGCACCTCATGGTACCTTCTCCAAAATCGACCATATAATTGGTCACAAGACAGACCTCAACAAATACAAGAAGATCGAACTAATCCCATGCCTCCTATCAGATCACTATGGTGTAAGAGTGGTTTTAAATAGCAACAAAAACAACAGAAAGCCCACATACACATGGAGGCTGAACAATACTCTACTCAATGACAACTTGGCCAAAGAAGAAATAAAGAAAGAAATCAGAGACTTTTTAGAATTTAATGAAAATGAAGGCACAACATACCCAAATCTTTGGAACACAATGAAAGCAGTGCTAAGAGGAAAACTCATAGCCCTGAGTGCCTCCAAAAAGAAAATGGAGAGAGCATACATTACCAGCTTAATGACACACCTGAAAGCCCTGGAACAAAAAGAAGCTATTTCACCCAGGAGGAGTAGAAGGCAGGAAATCATCAAACTCAGGGCCGAAATCAATCAAGTAGAAACAAAGAGAACCATACAAAAAATCAACAAAACCAGGAACTGGTTCTTTGAGAAAATCAACAAGATAGATAAACCCTTAGCCAGACTGACCAAAGGGCACAGAGAAAGTATCCAAATTAACAAACTTAGAAATGAAAAGGGAGATATAACAACGGAAACTGAGGAAATCCAAAAAATCATCAGATCCTACTACAAGAGACTGTACTCAACACAACTGGAGAATCTGGAGGAAATGGACAATTTCCTTGACAGATACCAAATACCAAAATTAAATCAGGACCAACTAGACCATCTAAACAGTCCCATAATGCCTAAAGAAATAGAAGGAGTCATAGAAAGTCTTCCAACCAAAAAAAGCACAGGACCAGATGGTTTCAGTGCAGAATTCTATCAGACCTTCAAAGAAGAGTTAACACATATACTCTTCAAACTATTCCACAAAATAGAAACAGAAGGAACACTACCCAATTCCTTCTACGAAGCCACAATTACGCTGATACCAACGCCACACAAAGATCCAACAAAGAAAGAGAACTTCAGACCAATTTCCCTTATGAACATCGATGCAAAAATACTCAATAAAATTCTTGCCAACCGAATCCAAGAACACATCAAAACGATCATCTACCATGATCAAGTAGGCTTTATCCCGGGAATGCAGGGTTGGTTCAATATACGGAAATCCATCAATGCAATCCACTACATAAACAAACTCAAAGAAAAAAACCACATGGTCATTTCATTGGATGCTGAAAAAGCATTTGACAAAATTCAAATGCATGCTTTTTTTCACAGCATGCTTAAAGTCTTGGAAAGAACAGGAATTCAAGGTCCATACCTAAACATAGTAAAAGCAATATACAGCAAACCGGTAGCCAGCATCAAACTAAATGGAGAGAAACTTGAAGCAATCCCACTGAAATCAGTGACCAGGCAAGGCTGCCCCCTTTCTCCTTATCTTTTCAATATTGTACTTGAGGTACAATATTGTACCTCCCCAATAGCTTGGGCAATCAGAGAAGATAAGGAGGTCAAAGGGATACAAATTGGAAAAGTCAAACTATCATTATTTGCAGACGACATGATAGTCTACCTAAGTGACCCAAAAAACTCCACTAGAGAGCTCCTACAGCTGATAAACAACTTCAGCAAAGTGGCAGGTTATAAAATCAACTCAAGCAAATCAGTGGCCTTCCTATACCCAAAGGATAAGCAGGCTGAGAAAGAAATTAGGGAAATGACCCCCTTCACAATAGCCACAAACAGTATAAAGTATCTTGGGGTGACTCTTACCAAACATGTGAAAGATCTGATTCAAGACTCTGAAGAAGGAAATGGAAGAAGACCTCAAAAAATGGGAAAACATCCCATGCTCATGGATCGGTAGAATCAAAATAGTTAAAATGGCCATTTTGCCAAAAGCAATATACAGATTCAATGCAATACCCATCAAAATCCCAATTCAATTCTTCACAGAGTTAGAAGGAGCAATTATCAAATTCATCTGGAACAACAAAAAACCCAGGATAGCTAAAACTATTCTCAGCAACAAAAGAAAGTCTGGGGGAATCAGTATCCCTGACTTCAAGCAATACTACAGAGCAATAGTGTTAAAAACTTCATGGTATTGGTAAAGTAACAGGCAGGAGGATCAATGGAAGAGGATTGAAGACCCAGAAATGAACCCACACACCTATGGCCACTTGATCCTCGACAAAGGGGCTGAAAACATCCAATGGAAAAAAGATAGCCTTTTCAACAAATGGTGCTGGTTCAACTGGAGGTCAGCATGCAGAAGAATGCGAATTGATCCATCCTTGTCTCCTTGTACTAAGCTCAAATCCAAATGAATCAAGGACCTGCACATAAAGCTAGACACTCTGAAGCTAATAGAAAAGAAACTGGGGAAGACCCTTGAGGACATCGGTACAGGGAGAAAGTTTCTGAACAGAACACCAATAGCGTATGCTCTAAGAGCAAGAATTGACAAATGGGACCTCATAAAATTACAAAGTTTCTGTAAGGCAAAGGACACCATCAAGAGGACAAATCGGCAACCAACAAATTGGGAAAAGATCTTCACCAATCCTACATCAGATAGAGGGCTAATATCCAATATATATAAAGAACTCAAGAAGTTAGACTCCAGAAAACCAAACAACCCTATTAAAAAATGGGGTACAGAGTTAAACAAAGAATTCTCACCTGAAGAACTTCGGATGGAGGAGAAACACCTTAAAAAATGCTCAACTTCATTAGTCATTAGGGAAATGCAAATCAAAACAACCCTGAGATTTCACCTTACACCAGTCAGAATGGCTAAGATTAAAAAGTCAGGAGACATCAGGTGTTGTAGCTGGTGTGGAGAAAGAGGAACACTCCTCCACTGCTGGTGGGGTTGCAAATTGGTACAACCACTCTGGAAATCAGTCTGGCGGTTCCTCCGAAAACTGGGCACCTCACTTCCAGAAGATCCTGCTATACCACTCCTGGGCATATACCCAGAGGATTCCCCACCATGTAATAAGGACACATGCTCTACTATGTTCATAGCAGCCCTATTTATAATTGCCAGATGCTGGAAAGAACCCAGGTATCCCTCAACAGAAGAGTGGATGCAAAAAATGTGGTATATCTACACAATGGAGTACTATTCAGCCATTAGAAACAATGAATTCATGAAATTCTTAGGCAAATGGATTGAGCTAGAGAACATCATACTAAGTGAGGTAACCCAGACTCAAAAGGTGAATCATGGTATGCACTCACTAATAAGTGGATATTAACCTAGAAAACTGGAATACGCAAAACATAATCCACATCAAATGAGGTACAAGAAGAAAGGAGGAGTGGCCCCTGGTTCTGGAAAGACTCAGTGAAGCAGTATTCGGCAAAACCAGAACGGGGAAGTGGGAAGGGGTGGGTGGGAGGACAGGGGAAGAGAAGGGGGCTTACGGGACTTTCAGGGAGTGGGGCTAGAAAAGGGGAAATCATTTGAAATGTAAATAAATTATATCGAATAAAAAAATTTAAAAAAAAGAAATGAAAAGGGAGATATTACAACAGAAACTGAGGAAATCCAAAAAATCATCAGATCCTACTACAAAAGCCTATACTCAACACAACTGGAGAATCTGGAGGAAATGAACAATTTCCTAGACAGATACCAAATACCAAAATTAAATCAGGACCAAATATATCATCTAAACAGTCCCATGACCCCTAAAGAAATAGAAGGGGTCATAGAAAGTCTTCCAACCAAAAAAAGCACAGGACCAGATGGTTTCAGTGCAGAATTCTATCAGACCTTCAAAGAAGACCTAACACCAATACTCTTCAAACTATTCCACAAAATAGAAACAGAAGGAACCCTACCCAATTCCTTCTACGAAGCCACAATTACGCTGATACCAAAACCACACAAAGATCCAAGAAAGAAAGAAAACTTCAGACCAATCTCCCTTATGAACATCGATGCAAAAATACTCAATAAAATTCTTGCCAACCGAATCCAAGAACACATCAAAACGATCATCCACCATGATCAAGGAGGCTTTTTCCCAGGGATGCAGGGTTGGTTCAATATACGGAAATCCATCAATGCAAGCCACTACATAAACAAACTCAAAGAACAAAACCACATGGTCATTTCATTGGATGCTGAAAAAGCATTTGACAAAATTCAAATGCATGCTTTTTTTCACAGCATGCTTAAAGTCTTGGAAAGAACAGGAATTCAAGGTCCATACCTAAACATAGTAAAAGCAATATACAGCAAACCGGTAGCTAGCATCAAACTAAATGGAGAGAAACTTGAAGCAATCCCACTAAAATCAGGGACTAGACAGGGCTGCCCCCTTTCTCCTTATGTTTTCGATATTGTACTTGAGGTACTAGCTTGGGCAATTAGACAACATAAGGAGGTCAAAGGGATACAAATTGGAAAGGAAGAAGTCAAACTATCATTATTTGCAGATGACATGATAGTCTACCTAAGTGACCCAAAAGACTCCACTAGAGAACTCCTACAGCTGATAAACAACTTCAGCAAAGTGGCAGGTTATAAAATCAACTCAAGCAAATCAGTGGCCTTCCTATACTCAAAGGATAAGCAGGCTGAGAAAGAAATTAGGGAAATGACCCCCTTCACAATAGCCACAAACAGTATAAAGTACCTTGGGGTGACTCTTACCAAACATGTGAAAGATCTGTATGACAAGAACTTCAAGACTCTGAAGAAGGAAATGGAAGAAGACCTCAAAAAATGGGAAAACCTCCCATGCTCATGGTTCGGCAGGATCAATATAGTTAAAATGGCCATTTTGCCAAAAGCAATATATAGATTCAATGCAATACCCATCAAAATCCCAACTCAATTCTTCACAGAGTTAGAAAGAGCAATTCTCAAATTCATCTGGAATAACAAAAGACCCAGGATAGCTAAAACTATTCTCAGCAACAAAAGAATGTCTGGGGGAATCACTATCTCTGACCTCAAGCAATACTACAGAGCAATAGTGTTAAAAACTGCATGGTATTGGTACAGTGACCAGCAGGCAGATCAATGGAACAGGATTGAAGATCCAGAAATGAACCCACACACCTATGCCCACTTGCTCCTCGACAAAGGGGCTGAAAACATCCAATGGAAAAAAGATAGCCTTTTCAACAAATGGTGCTGGTTCAACTGGAGGTCAGCATGAAGAAGAATGTGAATTGATCCATCCTTGTCTCCTTGTACTAAGCTCAAATCCAAATGGATCAAGGACCTCCACATAAAGCCAGACACTCTGAAGCTAATAGAAAAGAAACTGGGGAAGACCCTTAAGGACATCGGTATAGGGAGAAATTTTCTCAACAGAACACCAATAGCATATGCTCTAAGATCAAGAATTGACAAATGGGACCTCATAAAATTACAAAGTTTCTGTACAGCAAAGGACACCATCAAAAGGACAAATCGGCAGCCAACAAATTGGGAAAAGATCTTCACCAATCCTACATCAGATAGAGGGCTAATATCCAATATATACAAAGAACTCAAGAAGTTAGACTCCAGAAAACCAAACAACCCTATTAAAAAATGGGGTACAGAGTTAAACAAAGAATTCTCACCTGAAGAACTTCGGATGGCCTAGAAACACCTTAAAAAATGTTCAACTTCATTAGTCATTAGGGAAATGCAAATCAAAACAACCCTGAGATTTCACCTTACACCAGTCAGAATGGCTAAGATTAAAAATTCAGGAGACAGCAGGTGTTGGCAAGGATGTGGAAAAAGAGGAAAACTCCTCCACTGCTGGTGGGGATGCAAATTGGTACAACCACTCTGGAAATCAGTCTGGCAGTTCCTCCGAAAACTGGGCACCTCACTTCCAGAAGATCCTGCTATACCACTCCTGGGCATATACCCAGAGGATTCCCCACCATGTAATAAGGATACACGCTCTACTATGTTCATAGCAGCCCTATTTATAATTGCCAGAAGTTGGAAAGAACCCAGGTATCCCTCAACAGAAGAGTGGATGCAAAAAATGTGGTATATCTACACAATGGAGTACTATTCAGCCATTAGAAACAATGAATTTATGAAATTCTTAGGCAAATGGATGGAGCTGGAGAATATCATACTAAGTGAGTTAACCCAGGCTCAAAAGACGAATCATGGTATGTACTCACTAATAAGTGGATATTAACTTAGAAAACTGGAATACCCAAAACATAATCCACACTTCAAATGAGGTACAAGAAGAACGGAGGAGTGCCCACTTGTTCTGAAAAGACTCAGTGAAGCAGTATAGAGCAAAATCAGAACAGGGAAGTGGGAAGATTTGGGTGGGAAAACAGGGGGAGGGAAGGGGACTGATGGGACTTTCGTGGAGTGGGGGTCCAGAAAAGGGGAAATCATTTGAAATGTAAATAAATATATCAATAAATTTACAAAAAAAAAAAAAGAAAGAAAGAGAGAGCACAGTCGGAGACAACTGGGATAGGTGGTCATTTAGGGGACAATGTAGAAATCTAGTGCAGTGGGAACTTCCTGGAACCTGTAAGGGTGACCCTAGCAAGGACTCCTAGTAATGGTCATTACAGAGCTTGAACTGGCCATCTTCTGTAACCAGCCACAAAATCTTGGACCTGAAACTGGTCCTGCTTGCAAGATATTCTAGGGCCATGGTGGCTCAGAGTTTGTGAGAGTGGCCAGGCAATGACTGGTCTAACTTGAGGCTCAAGTCTTTAAGACTAAATAGTTCTTACTAAACTATTCTGTGCTAACTTGGGCAGTGAGAGGAATTTCAAAGAGCTGGCTAAGTGTTTCACCAGATTCCTTCTCAGTTCTCTCTCTTTTCTAGAATCATAGCTGTTCCCATAGCTGAGTATTTCTTTTCATCAGGTTCAAATAATCTCTGACAGTATCAGCATCGTATAGTCAGCATTCCATTAGCCAGGCATTTTGCTTTCTAGTTTTGAGTCTTATTCCTTCTGCCAAGCTTGTTGATCATTGGCATCACATTTAGAGGCAAAGGGTCCTGTAGTTGCCATTGAATGAATAAATGCATCAAACTTTGTGATGTAAAGTTTGGAATGAATTTTGTCCTCTTGTTAAACACAAAATGCTGTTTTCCAAATTTGCTTTTGCTCATTCAATAGTTATGGAAGAGAAATAGAATTTCTGTGAATTGTTTTATCTTTGCCTGGAACAAAATGAAGAGTTTAACTTGGAGCTATTCCAGAAAACATGTATGACCCCTTTCTACAGAGTGTTCCTATAATTTCCACAGGTTAAAACACTTGGTAATGTGAATATATTGAGTTCTCTAGCCAATCTCCACAGGGACATGGCAGTCACTAATTCAACTGCCACTGAATGTCATTATTGACAGCTGTATGTCACCACCAAGCTAGGGCTTAGTTAGAAAACTTACTATAAGGATTTTAGACTCTATACAACTAGTAAAATCTACTAAGTACTACAAATACAGATATTTTGAGGCTCAGGGAGTTAATTCAGTAAGGTTAGAAGAATTCTAACTGGTAACTGAATTCTGAGACACATCTAGGAATTTGCTGATCTGAACTTGGAATAGTAAAGCTTAAATGTCAAGGATGTTGTGGGCAGCCCTCCTATGGGTAAAAATGAGTCTAGGCAGCCATTTTGTCTGTTGAGGCCGCCATTTTGTCCTGTGAGGCAGCCATTTTGTCAGCTGTGCACTGCTACTTTTATAGGGAGAAGCAGTGTGGAGGAGGTGACTCTTTTTGCCAGTGTTTTCATAGATGAAAGTATAACACTGTGTTAATTTACGTATTTACCTTGGTGGGAAGTTCTTTAAGGGGCCATGTTCCAAAGCTTGTGACTCTTGTTGGAAGGGTAAAGGAAAACAAAGTCCTATAAAAAATGTCCAATTATTTGGCAACAGAGGGAAAAATGTTTTGTGTAAATGTATATGATGAATAAATGTGTATTTATGAAAAATAAAATAAAATGGAATAGGAAAATGTGTATTTTGTTAGTGTGTGTGTGTGTGTGTGTGTGTGTATGTTGGTAATGCTGGAAGTGGGATTTTGGGGTGATGCTAACTAGGTCATGAGGATCTTTTTGTTTTTTGTTTTGTTATATAGAAAACCCAGAAACACTTAGTCTATTCATCTCATAAGCTAAGATTTTTCGGTGATAAATGGCAAAACCCTGTTTGTATTATAGATAAGTTGAAGAAAATACCTATGTGGTTCTGTTAATTCTCAGATCTTTGGAGGATACACTGGAGTTTATTTCACCTGGGAAGGATGGTTTCTCTCCCTGAAATTAACAGATATGCTTGGAAGTTAGAACGTATGAGTACAAAGGGCAAAACCACAAAAATACTAAAAGAGGCTAAAGAAGTGCCCTAAGATGAGCTCTGGGTGACAGGCTTAAAACGAGACGTGAAACTCTCCTCTCTGGTGCATGGGAAACTGCGATGTTCCCCATACATTGGAGAGGAGAGTTTGAACCTAGTGAGTCTGAGGGCTATGACTCAGCCTTCCTGAGGACAGGAGGAGTCTGGTACTGAAGAAAGATCAGTCCTTACATGGAATCCCAGATTGGCCACCAGAGAGGGCAGGATCTGGCTGTCCCCCAATCGCTAGCCTAAGAGAACAGGCTGTAGACACTCTCCCAATCAACGTGTTTAAGTTGAGAAATCAAGGTATATGTCTGCTGGAGCTAGCCCCTTTAAGGCTATGAATGAGTCATATTTAAACAGAAATGCACACAAGTCCGAACACTGATATAAAAATATATTGCTATCACACTGTCTTCTTCCAGTTTTCAGGAATTACATATGAATCAGTAAGAGTCTAGTTTGCCCAGGAAAGTCAAGAAACGTAACAGGTATCTTAGCAGGCAGATGTCAGAGAACAGATGGCTGAAAAAGAAGCCGAAGGTGGAAACTAGTATATACTGACTGCAATTCCCACTCTTAGGGCTGGAGAAACAAAAGGGAGCCCTGACTACATAGATGGTCAAGGAAGTTCACTAAATGGAGATTCAGACCCATGAGAATCAGGTCCGGCCAAGGAGGCAAACCCTTCGCTTAGATGAAGATGCTGGAAACTAGGACCAAAGGCTGCTAGAACTAAGATGGGATGAGTCCAGGAATTACTAAGAGAACAGCAAGTAAGCAGCAAGCAGGTCCTGTCCCTCCCCTCCAGTGCCCCCTAGCGGTGAGAACTAGAAGCGCAACTGAGAAGCAGGACTTGCTCTAACCCTCCTTCTAGAAGCCTTCATCCCCAACCCAAGACTTACTTCTCTTCCAGACAGAAGAACACAGGAGTGTAAGGCACTCTAAAAATGGTTGCATTTCTAACTGCCTCCACCACGATAACGGTCTGTTTGTCTGTTTTCTTTTAGTTACTGAAACACCTTTCTTCTTAGTGTCTGTTGTTTCTCGTTATTTGTGCGTTTGCACCCGAAGTCTATGAAGGAAAGAGAGAACATGCCTGAAGTAAATGGTTAATTTGTTTATTTTCACGTTGTGCTTAATGTTTACAACTCCCTAGAAAGGACGAGCCCTGAGATCTGCTTGCAGATCTTTGTCTCAGTGTTTCCAAGTGTTTCCTTTTTTCTCTCTGCATTGGGGGATGGCCCTCTCCTGTTTGGGAGATTTCTGTTTTGAGGTTGTCTGTGCTCTTCTTTAAATGCAAAGACACCTGACTTAGGGGTGTGGGAGGAAATCGCGACCAAGGTAAGGCAGCATGCCCAACAGTATGTTGAGAAATAGGTACCTTTGTCAGCCTTCCAGCTTCTTCTTCCGGGAGGAAACCTGACATTTCAAGCGGCTGAGAAGACTCTGCTGTGCTGGGCTGAGTTCTTATCCACGCTGACCTCCATCGCCCCTTGAAGCCTGTGGACTGGGAACTGAAACCCAGACAGCCTCCCTGGTGCGGACCCCTGCGGGGGAAGCCGGTTGAGCACAGTGGACTCTGGGCTCCAACCGTCCTGGGTCTCGCGCTTGGAGAGGAGCCCTGGGGAGGCCACGTCGCGTTCCCGAGATGTGACCCGAGCTGACCGCCCATGCAGGGTCTCGGGACCCCCGCGCCCGGCCACCCGGCCCCGCCTCCGCTGCTGCTGCACACACTGCTTCTGCTGTTGGCTGCCTGGGGACCTGCAGGTAGGAGAGTTGCGCTGTGGGGCACAGGGCCACCTGGTGGGAGCCTGAAAGGGTTCACGCTGTGCTCCCGTTTGCCTGGTCTGAGCTGGGGCTGGGGGTACAGGGGTAGCCCTCCTGAGTGGCCCAAATCTCCTCCCTGGAGACTGTTGATCATGGTGGCATGGGGAGGCTCCCACTAAAACCTCTGCAGGTCCAAGATCAGAGTTTGGAAAAGCCAAATCAGCCCCAAAGGGGTAAGCCACATCCCTTTCTCTTGGCAATCCTGACAGATACATATATGTGCTTCAGAGAAATAACAAAGCATAAAACACTAAGACAAAAGCACTGGAGGGATTTTTCTCTGTTGATTTAAAGTTTAAACCATAACCTCTGGAATTCAGAAAGCCAAGCTGAGTCACAAAAAAAAAAAAAAAGTCTTTTCCTTTCTTTTCTTTTTCTTTCTGTTTTTCTGTCATATAAAAACATACTCTCGGCAAGGTGTCTCAAGATTTTAATTAAAGACAACAGCCACAAGGCTTCCCAAAATATCGCTTGTAAATTTATAAAATTGATTCAGGCCCCTCCTGTGTCCTTTAGCCTGGAAAGAACTAGCGAATGGGGAAAGCAAGTTGCAGTGAGACTGTAGTCAGAGAAAATGCGAAGCTCATTAAGTTCTCAGAGGCAGGAAGCATGTGCTCTGGCCTTGGAGCAGCTTCTGAGCAGTAGAGTCTACACAAAAAGATTATTTTCTAATTCCTAAATTTATTCAAATGTATAATTATAGTTTAATAATCCAAGATAAGCCAAATGTGAAGAGGCTTATTCAAATATCCTTGATGTGAATTTGGCTTTTTGTTTTTAAAGGACAGTTGAAGTTTATTATAAAAGGTTTAGACAGAGATTTAAGTACAGTAATCAAGGGGGATGAGATAAACACACACAAACACGCACATATACATACATATATATATACACATATATATATGTATGTATGTATATATATATATATATATATATATATATATATATATAATTGAGGCAAGATCTCCGCCTACACATATACTGTATGCAATAGAGCCACCATACTGAACTTGCTTGGTTTTAATCCAAGAAATAAAGCTTACTCAGTAACTGGACTAATGGAATGATATTACAAGGCAACAATACTCCTAGCTTAAAAGCCAACTTTGAACACACACACACACACACACACACACACACACACACACATACCAGAGGGCTGTTGATCTATGAGCCCCAGCATGTACCATGGGACTGACCTCCACAGACACTCTCACAAATACTAGGAAAGCCAGTTAGAAGGTACATTAGGTGCTTGGATCCCATTCCTACACTTAATCACTGAACCCATGGATAATCTTCACTTCTGCACGAATGGGGACGTTTAAGAATTGTACGACATTACCACTTAGGAGTAGATACTATTTTAACTTTGGGACTTTTCTGCACAAAATTCAAAGATATACAAGATAGTGTTGATAGGATTAGGCTGTATTATCCCAGAACACCCATAGAGAAATAACATCCCATGTAGCATCAACATTTGATACACATTTTGATGTTTCATTTAAGGTAAACAACTACAGGAATTTTGAATGTCCCTGCTGTTCCCTGAGGGGTGTGTAACACTGCCAGTGACTCTCCTCCGTCTCTGGGCAAAGGGTTTACCAGATTCATCCCTATGGCCTATTAACCTCGATCCTATAGATCATTCCTGCATCTTCATGTCTGTGTGTCATTTCTGTATCTCCACAAGGATGAGGAGCCATGATCAACATCACATAAACAGACATTTTAAATCTAAAGGAGTGGAAAACAATGAATTCCTCAGACAGTATGGTCCTGGTCAACCCCACAAAGACTTCCTGGCTTTGAGAATTTTCTAAATCCTGGAATTTTCTATGTCCCAATCTCTCTCTCTCTCTCTCTCTCTCTCTCTCTCTCTCTCTCTCTCTCTCTCTCTCTCTCTCTCTTGTCTTTTCCCAATTCCCAGAGCAAGGCTCCACATGTCCCAGGATCCATATTTGCAGTTCCCTCTGATAGAAGGGTGCTCCCTCATCGACCATGGCTAACCTCTGCTGAGTCAGCATTTCACCTCAATGTGTCTTCCCTTAAGTGGAAAGCCAGACTTCATAGTACTTAACTGGTCACCCTATCCAACTGCTGCTTCTTTGAATTACCCCTGCTATATCAGGGGGTAATTAACAACCTGTCCCCTATTAGAGCAAGTCTCACAGGAAACTCACTACCCAGACAGGCAAGATGCCCCGCCCACTACTAAAAAAGTCCTTCCATAGACAGCTCCACACTTGCTCCTTGTTGTTCTCATCCATTCTCTGTGTTTATCTTGAGCTGAAAGATCCCACAGGATAAGAAGCACATGTTCTAATGCAGGAGGTGGCTACCATACTTCGGCCTCTTTCTCACTCTCCCTTCCCAGCCTCTTGGGAGGCATCGTGCCGCGCCCCCTTTCTCCATGTTATTTTCATGGTGTCTCCCAATGCCCTTGTGAGTTCTTGGATGACTCCATGCAGAGCTTGATGAGGTGGTTACCTTATTAAATGTAAAACCTGGACAGACTGTCCTTCCCTCAGCCATCATTTCTATGACCTACAAGGGCCCTCTTCTATCTGTTTTGTCTTCTGTAAGACAAATTCTGGCCAGATTCAGGATTTCACAATAGTACCCTTTCGCCAGTCTAGCAGGGGTGATGTCCTGCTTGCCTCTTTGAGCTACAGAGGAAAAAAGTATGATTTTGCTGTTCTCTCTAGAATCCCTGATATCTGTAATAGTGAGGTGTTAGTACATCCAGGGCACACACACAGAGTTCATCCTGCTTTTCGAGGGAGGTTATCACATCCCATCTTGAGCCACCAAGATGGTGGCTCACCACTCTACCCACTAGCTGATCCGAAGCCAATTCTGCTTGTAGCTCAGAGGACTGGAATGCCTCCCTGTTACCCAGACTTCGCCCAGTCCCACTTCCTTTCCTCATGGGAATGCCCTCCAGCTCCCTCTGCAGATGGAGAGTCAGTCTCCTCCCACTCAACTAAACAACTAAAAGGTTCTGTCAGCAATGGGTACAATCAGCTTATTTGTTTACATGTTTTCACCAGTTCAATTTCCCCCTTCCCTACTTTCTAACTGTTCTCCCTACATCTGCCTCCTTGTTCTTGCTTCCAATTGACCTGGCAGTTCTTACAGAATTCTCTTAAATGAACAAGAAAATATATAACCACATCAACTGTTTTAAAGTAGTCATAACAAGGTCCCACAAGCTGTGTGGCTTAAAAACTCATAGCTTTATTGCTCAGGGCTGTGGAAACTGGAAGTCCAGGGGCCAGGTGCTGGCTCACTCTTCCTAAGTACTGGGGGGAGGGGGAAAGGGGAGTTCAGTTGCTGACAGTGTCACCTGTTTCCAGACCTGCCCCAATCACTGCCTTGTCTGATCTCCTCTACAAGTGGCCACATCTCTGTGTCTCTTCACATGGTCTTCTCAAAGAGTCTGTCTGCCTTTGTGTTCAAGTTTTCTGTTTTTGCAAGAATTTCAACACAGCCTGTTGACTGGAAAGGTTCTGTTTCCAACTAAGGGCAGGTTTTGAGTTACTGTCTGGGGATGGGGGAGTGTCAGAGTATCAGTTACTTTTCTTGGCAAGTACAATTCCACTTTCAACATCTACCATGCACCCCAAGATCTATCCACAGACAGCAAGATGGCTTATATGGTGAGAAAAGGGGGTGGCTTCCCAACTGCAGATTCTCCTCTTGAACATCTTCAGTAGTCTGAGTCCACTACTGAAGGAATCCTGCAGAAGTGTCAGGCTCAGAACAATGAGGCACTGAGAAGGTTGGGAGCAGAAGTGAGGGTTTCTGTTCTGCTTCCCACAGCAGAAGCACACAGGAGACCACATTGCACTCCCAGCACAGATGATGGTGTGCCCTGCATCTGAGATGCTCGCTCCTGAGACTGCTGTCCCTCTGCACTTAATAGTTCGTAGACTTTAAGTGCAAAATAGAATTTCATGTACGCAGGGATGAGGAATTTGAGGTGCTCAGATTACACAACATGAACTTAGTGTTTTATACAGCCACTTTGTGTTCTCAAAATTGTTAAATACATCCTCGCTCAGTGTGATTTTTAAATAATTTTTCTTTGTGGCTTTTCATTCATTTATTCAGTGTCATTCATTTACACACATAAGTCTTCGAAGCTCCTGACTGACAAGCAAAAGACTCTTTCTCCGTGTGGTCTCCAGAGAAAGACAGAAATATGAGGGTGCAAATGCCAGAACTGAGAGAAAAGGTCTACAGAAACACAGAACAGGACATCTGATCTACTCAGAGGGCAAGGTGAGCCTCCTACAGGAAGGACTCAATGTAAACATATGTGTTTGTATCTGAATGCAAACGTGTGGCAGTTTGGATCTGAACTGTCCCACAAAGGCTCATGTCTTGACTGCTCCTCCCCAGTCTGTAGGCCTGTCCTAAAGGCTGTCTGCTTGGGGAGTGGGCTTGGCTAGCAGAAGTAGGTCACTGGGGGTGGCCTTTACTGTCCCTGGTTCTGGCCTACTGTTTCTGCTTCCTGGTCTATGCCAGGGAGAGAGAGGCCACCTTTCCCCCTCTACAGGCAGAGCAGCTCCCACCTCCAACCCCTCTCATTACATAAACGGAAACCCTCCAAAAAAATCGTCATCCCAAATAAACCTTCCTCTTCTACATTCTTCTGCTTTGTGTCCTGTCACCATGGCACAAACTTTAACTAAGGCAATGCGCCATTTCACATTCTCCCTACATCAGAAGGAAAGTTGCAACAAAGGACAAACATGTCTTAATAGAGAAAGAATCATTACATGCTTTTATAAAAATGCATGTAAATTCAGCAAATAAAAGCTTCCTGTCTTATTTTTATATATTTCATCAAATATTTATATATATAATATCATAAATATATTATATAAATAGATTTAAATATTTATAAACTTTATTATATATGTCAAATATTTACAATTTTAATATACATCTAATCTTTTTAATTTAAATATTTGCATAAAACCAAAAGGAAGATAAATCTCACACTTAGCAAATTCTGTCTCTAAATTACCTACTACTAATAGTCTCTTTCACATACATTTCTTAGTTACAAACACATCTGAACAAAGAATCGCAAAAACGATGCTCTTTGTGAATGTGGTGGTTACCGAGTGGGTAGGAGTTGGGAGTTCTGTGGGTACAAACCTTCCTCCAGGTCACTGGCAGAAAGAGTCACTGTGGTCTGCAGCCCTCTGTAGCATCGACACAGTGAATCAAACCACAAACAGGAAAAGGCACACCTGTTAAGCTGTGGTTTTTAATAAAGATACCAGGTCCCACTTCCTGAGTCAACACAGCTCTTGAAAGGCCCTGCTAGTTTTAATGAATGTGTGTGAAGTGGGTGGCTCATTGATCCAGTTTCCACCCTATTTCTGGAAAAGTGCCAACTCTGTCAGCGCAGCAGTGGATTGGTTGATGATTAGGTCTCTGCACACCCAGGTCACCCACGGCCCCTGAATACAGTATTTGGAAATGGGATCTTTGTAGATATAACTTAAAGACCTCATTACTCAGTCATTTTCGATTCAGACTGGTACACTTACAGAAAAACAAGAGAACTCTGAAAGGCACCATGAAAGCAGAGATGTACTAAGGTTAAAGTTACAGCCACCATGAGCTCAGAAACCCCTCGAGCCCCAGAAACTGGAAAGAATGAGAGAGTAGGCTTTCCTAGAACCTTTAAACAGAGCATAGCCAGAAGACCCCTTGATTTGAGACGGATAGCCCCAAAACTCCTCTTCTCTGTATCCTACAGCCGCCCCCCTTGTGATACTTTACCATGGCAGCCCAAGGAAACTGGCACTGGCTGCGGATTCTTCTCCATGAAGGGCACCATCTTGCTGCCTGCTTCTATACTGACTTTTTCTCTTTTGAATACTGCAAAACAGTATGAGCACCCGAGTGAGGCAGCCTTCTTTGGGGCATGCAGAGCAAGTAAAGCCCCCATTCATTTTATTGCATCGAGCTCTACAGCTTTCTCAAAGCATAATTGAACTCTAAAAAAGGTCTGCCCCTGTCTTAGTCAGGGTTTCTATTCCTTCACAAACATCATGACCAAGAAGCAAGTTGGAGAGGAAAGGGTTTATTCAGCTTATACTTCCACATTGCTGTTCATCACTAAAGGAAGTCAGGACTGGAACTCAAGCAGGTCAGGAAGCAGGAGCTGATGCAGAGGCCATGGAGGGATGTTTCTTACTGGCTTGCTTAGCCTGCTCTCTTATAGAATCCAAGAACACCAGCCCAAAGGTAGTACTACCCACAAGGGCCCCTCCCCATTGATCACTAATTGAGAAAATGCCCCACAGCTGGATCTCATGGAGGCTCTAATTGAGGATCCAACTAAAGCTCATTCCTCTGTGATAACTCCAGCCTGTGTCAAGTTGACACACAAAACTAGCCAGTACAGCCCCTCATCCGGATCACTCTCAGAAACATCAAGGCACCAGCTTGCCACTCCAGAGGGGAGTCAGTCAGTCTATAACAGTTGTTCTCAACCTGTGGGTCGTGACCTCCTTGGGGTCACCTTAAGACCACCAGAATGCACAGTCGTTTACATTATAATTTATAACTATAGCCAAATGACAGTTATGAAGTAGCAGCAAAAATGATCTTATGGTTGGGGGGTCACCAAAAGCATGAGGAATGATATTAAAGGGTCACAGCAGTAAAAGAATGAGAATCACTGATCTATAGAAAAGTCCTTCCTATCAGTGCTTGGAATAGATGTTATGCTCTGTCTCCATGGTGCTCAACTATATGGCTCATGGTCCTTATTCAATTGTATATATTGAACCATCCCTGAATCATCAGATTTTCAAATTAAGAATAGTGTGTGTGTGTGTGTGTGTGTGTGTGTGTGTGTCAGTCTGTCTGTGTTTGTATGTGTGTACATTCATGAATGTTTCTGTGTATGTGTGTGCATGCACATTCTGTATGTGTAAGTGTGTGTGTGTGTGTGTGTGTGTGTGTGTGTGTGTGTGTTGAATCCAGACAGGAATTCTTCACTATAACTCCTTGATACAAATGTGGGTGAGAAGGAGTCTCTTCTTCCCTCTCTCCCTCTACTGCCCTTTGTCCATCTTTTCCACCTTTAAATCACTTCGTATTTTATTTCCAACTCTCAGTAGATTCTGACTTTGAAGCTCCCTCATAGTTTTCTGTTGATTTTTTTCACACTTTTCTCTTGTTGGCTCTCTGAAGATTTTAACAATGGTGATCTCAGTGAAGAGTTGTACTGCCTCTAGCATTGAGAACAGAAAGGACAAGTTTCAAAGGGAGCTAGAAGTAAAATTGTAGATGTAAACTGATACTAAAAGGTGTCTCTTAATTAATTGAACTTGGTGTTTCTGATCACAATTCATTCCAATACAGATGTGATCCCAGATGCTTTGGCCTTCACTATATTCTTTCTGCCAGATTTTTCTCTCAGAGGCACATAATCAAGGATTAGAGACACCAGCCTACATTTAAGTCTGCTGCTTCACAAGTACTTTAAAAAAAATCATTCTTCTTGTTAACATCCTAAAATGTGGGGAAATTGGGCATTTGATCTTAGAAAGCTCCTTTTCAAAAGAGGAAGGGAAGGGGAAGATGGTCCAGGAGAAGCTGTGACAGTGGGCCAGGGTCTGTAACAGACCACAGAGCTGCATATTCAAATTAACCACAGCCTCTCCCAAGGGGGTGCCTGGGGCAGGCTGTGCACAAAACCTCTCAATAGGGAGTGTCCTAAATTCCTTTTCTTCAGAGTGGCAGGTAAAGCACAACATACATGAGCCCAGAAATCTTAGTAACTTAGCTGAATCTTTGGGGAGCAAACTGCAGTTTCAAAAGCATTCTTACCACTTTAAGAACCCTGGCAATGCAAGTGTAAAATGCTACACTGTACAAAAGCAAGGCCCCTTGAGTCCAAAGACTGGATTTGTTGTTACTGCTGCTGTTGTTATTGTGTTGTCCTTGTTACATTTTTGCAACTACTTATAAAAAGGCTGTTACTAATAGGAAGAATATCTCAGATGACCCAAGCTAATCAGTACCATGGGGACAGTCATAAGCCTCTTAAACCCTTTTAAAGATAACACTGACTCTGATGGGTAAATTCCAATATATTCGTGGGGAGTGGGGGAGCACGGAGAGAACAAGTCTCTATTTGAAATTCTACTTGCTTCAAGCACCAACAGCAAAATGCGTAAAAACATGTTTAAGCACACAGATTTTGCATATTGAGGTGTGACTAAAGAGAATAATGCCAAGGTTTTTTGGAGTTTGTTTGGTTTTGTTTTGTTTTGAGATTCCTTGTCTCTGCATGACTTACCCTTCATTCGCCCATGAAAATGTACACATTCTGGGCAGGAGAAGGATGTGTTGTGTTATGTTTTGTGGGGAAAACACCAACTGTCATCCCAGATTTGGATCCACTGACTGTTGAAACTGTTTCTTCCATGTCCAACTTGACCAACCAGTGAGTGTCTTGGGTTTCCTTACCTGAGAGCAGGTAACTAGGCAACAAGAGCATCCCTGAACAGTCCCATCCTAACTAACACCAGGGACCACCTGAAGGAAGACACACCCCTGGTACTTCAGGTCACCTCCCACCTCTTGCATACTCATCCCTCCTGACAGCTCCAAGATCAGGCTAAGCAGGAAGGCAGGAGGGTGTGGTGGGTGGAATTCTGGGTGAACATCCTGTCCCCTGATCCTCCTCTCCCTTTCTACTGAGGTATGCCTTCAGCTCATTATCACCACCATAGAGGTCTCTGTCACTATATTGTCCCTGTCACTTTTGTCATTATTTGGGGCTCAAGCATTCTGTAGGTTACCATAGCAATCTCTGTTCCAATGATAGCTGATGGTCAGGGTTTCCAATTGTATATAGTGATGGTTAATGCCGCAGACTCAGAATCTCTGCTCTGTGAGAAGGGAACCTTATGTGTATTTCTTTCCCATGACACCTTGGTGCCTATATTAATTTTCATTTTTAGTCCATCATTACCACCCACTACTGCCACACTAAATGAATTATGATTGTGATTTTCCACCACAAAAACTTCAAAGACGTAGTTTATCCTGTTGACTCTCTTCTGCCCTTAGAAACTACCATCCTTAACATGCAAAACAGAATATTCCAAAATTTTTAATTTGACAACACTGTTCTTTGGAGTATTCCTGAAGGCAGTGGGTGAGTATCCTAGCAAACAGAGCCAAGAACCCTTGAGTTTATGCATTTGCCAAATAACTGTATTACTCGGAGCAAGTAATCCAGGCTCCCCAGGCTCTTATCTTAGCCAGTAAAATGAGAATAGTTACTATGGAGAATAATGCCAAGCTAACAATTATTTTATTCTGCTCTTTCTTCGCACCATGCTCTGCCAAGAGCTTTTCATTAAGAATATTGTTTAATTATAGAAACAAGCCCAAGAGATGGGTTGATTGTTACATTGTTGCAAGTGAAGAAATTGAGATCAAAAGTTAAGTCACTGTGATTAAGGAGTAGTAAAAGTAGGTGCAGGCTCCAGTGCCTATCTAGAACCTCTCTGACTTGCTCGTGTGGAAACAATTATCAGCAGCCAATGGGACATAGTAAGTGGCAGTGCCCTGTGTAATGGACAAGTCAGAGAAACTGAGGCACACACAAGTAAAACAGAGAGGACTCAGAAATGACAGCAGGGATGGCTAGAAGAAAATTGAGTTCAAAGGAATTGATGTTAACACCAACACTTGCAACTAAGTAATGTGTGCATTCCTTCCCAGGTAAGTACTGAGTCATAAAGTACTGTCAGGACTTATTTTTCATGGATGCTTAGCAAGCAATTAGATGAAAGAGGAAAAGAAAGCAGCTAATACACTTGAAGGTAAATGGTTTACAATTTGCAACAGAAAAACTCCCTTGTCTCCAGCTCCCAGAAGTCATACCAGGGTTTCAGAGAACTCACTTGAAAGCATTCACACCTGTTTTGCTCTTTGAGTAGGTCTTTTACTTCCTGAAATGGGCTAATCGCCCTCTGGTGCTTTTTGTACTCAAGGCCTTTAACCTTGTTTCCTACAAATAGCAAACTCACTCGCTAAGAGGTTTGTTTTGCGGTGTGTTGTGTTTTCCCTTACAAGTCTACTAAGGTGTTTCCCTATGGAGAAAGGAATTCTACAGTATGTATCAGCCACTTATCATAGGCTGTTCTTCCTTCATTAAAATGATAAGATCAAACAGCTGCCGCACATTTGCAGGTCATGCTGTTCCCGTGTGTCACATAATGTCACCAAGATGTTTTCAAGCTATGCATCAAACTACAAAGATTTGGTGGCACAAGTGAGCCTCGGGTCTGCACCAATGACATGATTCTGTCAGTGTGATAGGTCCCCGCATAACTTGACTCCCAACAAAGCATGCATTTGCCATATGGTGCACTCAAAGACTTTAAGACATGGTGTCCCACTCTGTTAAACACCTCAGAGCCTTGTGGTTCTTTATTGTACCGGTTTAGAGGAAGAGAGTGGGCTTGGGCATCTGGGAACATTTTTATTTCCTGGGCAAGGCTGGGCAGGATGTTCTTCACATTGAGATTTTTGTAGGTAGTCACAGCCTTGAGCATCTTGGCCTCACATAGTCCCCAGAAGTGGCTGCATTTGGTCCCTCCTTGTCTCAGTCTGTTTCCTTAACCGCTTACTTGTTGAACATGATATCCTTAATAGGAGCACAAGAATGCAGCAACTTCAAAGGAGAAAAGTGTGAGGAATCCCAGAATCTACTCTCCCTGGCTCTTTGTGCATTCTCTTGGAGAAATGCATCTTTTGAGCGTGCAGCAGGCATGAATACCTTCTTACTTTCTACAGCATAGCAAAGTGAAAATACCTTTTATTCTCAGGTATAAAATTAAAAGTGCAACATTTAAAAAATATTTATTTTATTTTTGTATGAATCACACACACACACACACACACACACACACCTGAGCATCATGCATGACTGCAGGGCATCCTTCTCCTAGAGCTGGAATTCCATGCAGTTCTGAGCTGCCCTGGTATAGGTGGTGGGAACTGAACTCTGGTCCTCTGCAAGAGCCCCAAATGCTCTTATCTGCTGAGCCATTTCTCCAGCCTCTAAACTGAAACATGAGTAATGTTTTTGATATTAGCTTTGAGACCATGAGGAAAATATCACACATCATTCTGCCATGACTACACAAGCACATCCCTAGACAACTCTTCTAAACAAGAGAAATTAATTTCTCATAGCTCTTGAGAATGGAGCTAGAATTTCCAAGAAGATAGCAGTAGATCTGGTGAAAGCTCACTCTATAATGCAGCGTCCACCACTTTCTCAGTCTCTTCTTTTGGTAAAAGGTAAAAGGGATCTCTTTGGGGTCTTTAAAAAGTAGGGACATTGATAGCACCCGTGCTGCTTAGCCTGGATAACCTAACCAGTTCCCCAAAGCCCCACTTTCAAATTTCAACATTGAGCATTCAAATTTAGCATGTGGATGGGAGCACATTTGGCACCACAGGATAAGAGGGGAAACTAGGCACTGGGGGTTCATAAATATAAATAAGTTAATTCACAAGCATAGGCAACCTGTTTTTAATTTTCAAGTTCATTAAGTTAACAAACACTTCCCTGCCGAACCCTTACAGCTTTGTTGAGATGGAGGTCTTTTTAATTTCTAAAACTCAAAGGGATCTACCTCCTACAATTGTAATAAAAAGCATGTTCCATGCCTCTGAAGACTTCCCTATTCCTTCTAAAGTCCAGTTTCCACCCAGATACATGTCTGTTGTCAAGAATGGTCAGTGGCATGAACACTACAGTGATGTATAGAACTTCATACCATAAGAATATTGCTGGGCTGGTGAGATGGCTCAATGGTTAAGAGCACTGATTGCTCTTCTGAAGGTCATGAGTTCAAATCCCAGCAACCACATGGTGGCTCACAACCATCTGTAATGAGATCTGATACCCTCTCCTAGAGTGTCTGAAGACAGCTGCAGTGTACTTACATATAATAAATAATAATAAAAAAAAAAGAATATTGCTAAGAGGCTGGAGAGTTGGCTCAGCAGTTAAGAGCACTGGCTGCTCTTCCAGAAGTCCTGAGTTCAATTCCTAGCAACCACATGGTGGCTCGAAACCATCCGTAATGGGATCTATAATGAGATCTGTAATGGGACGGATCTGTAATGGCATCCAATGCCCCCTTCTGGTGTGTCTAAAGATAGCAAAAATGTACTCATATAAATAAAAATTATAAAAATAAGATTTGTGTTTATATAAAAATATTGCTAAAAACATAGCATAAGCTGATACTCAGTAAATGTCACACAGGTAGAGTAATGTCATTAATCCAAATGACATAGCAGACACAGAGCAGTCATATCTAAGGACATAAAAGGACAGACTAGTTTCTGGCATGGAAGATGATTAGATGTGGCAGGTGAACTTGGTGCATTTGGGAAAACAGCAAAGAGATACCAGGGCTGGCCACAAAGGATCTATGAACCCTCTAAATCTATAGCCCTGAGTTCTGATCCAGGAAGTATAGAATTAAGGGTGTGGCATCTGTGGATCAAAGACTCCGAGTTGTGCTTTCAGGCCATAATCTATGGAAACGGCGATGTCTTTTATAACAACTACCTTGGCAAGTGGCTCCTGTTAATGATATAGAGGTGGCTCATTTTTATTTTAATATTGATTAGATTATCTTAGCAGTATGTGCTTACAAAAATAATTCATTGCAACTGGAACATTTATTGGGGGGAGGGAGCACATTCAAGTTTCTGAACTTGAAATTTTCCCTAAAATTTTGTAGTTTTTTTTTTAATCACAAGAGAATTACTAATTATCAAATTACTTTTGATAATTTTTCATTTGGGAGGATTATGTAGGTGGATGTGTGTGTGTGTGTGTGTGTGTGTGTACATATACAGATGTGTATACATACACATGGAGACTGAGTGTTGTTCTTCAGAAGCTGTCTACCTTGTTTGTGGAGATAGGATTTCTTCCTGGGACCTGGGCTCACTGGTTAAGTCAGGTTGCCTTGCCACAAGCCCAGAGAGAGAGAACCTCACACTTGGATTTCACATGCCTTCTGGGGATTTGAACCCAGATCCTCATGCTTGCACGGCGAGCACTTTACTGAGAAAGCTATCTCCCTAGTTCGTGTTTTCCTTCCTCAAATAGTTTTCTTATCTTTTAAAAAGATTGTTCCTCCTGTTTTTAATTATTTTTGTATCATTGAAGCAAGCAAATGGACAGTGAGTGGTTCCTTATCTTTACCATTTTATCCCACAATGCTCTCTGGCCCAGCTCTATGTCATGTATTGGTCCATGGCCATGCCCAAGCGTGCACCTGCCTGCTCCCTGGGCTGAAGGTGCGATAATCTCACTGACCTGCACTTCTATTCTATCCAGCTCCTTCAAACCTGTACTCAAACCTCACTCCAGAGTCAGGGCACATCATCCACTTGGACATAAATAGACCGATGACATCTCCTGCTGAAGACTGGACCACTCTCTCAGTGAGCTTCAGATGTCATCCAGGTGCCTTCCCAGGGTTTGAGAGATTAGAAGGATTTAACATCTTCCAGCACCGTCTTGGTCAGGCCCTTTTCATCATATTTCCAGCAGCATCTGAGTTTTGACAGCTGCAAGAGCCCTGCCTTCTTGGATGGCTTTTCCCATCCAAGCCCAGCTTTCTCCTTAAATCCATTTCCAAGGATGTTCTGTGACTCACAATTATAACAGACACCCTTTTCTAGTCTCGTTGGCATTATATAAGAATGTGCCTGTTTGTTTAATTAATTACCTACCTAATTAATTACCTAACTAACCAACTAACTAACTTGGCAGTGCTATACTTATTTCCACTGGCCAGAGGCTATATAAGGGTAAGCACCTTTCTGATAAGCCACCTTTAGATGTCCACAGAGTAAGCCCCTGGCATTAGCTCTTGGCATGAAATGACAGATTTTGTTCCTTGGTGGTTTAGAAGACAAAAGTTAAAATCAAGATGTTGACCAGGCTGTACTCCTGCAGCAAGCCTCCAGAGCAATGTATGTCCACCTTCCCCTAACTTCTGGAAGTCCTGAGGAGTTTCAGACTTGCATGCAAATGTGTCATCTTAGCCTTGGACACCATGTCACACATTTCCTTCTCTGTGCTGCTCTCTCTTCACATGGCCGTGTTTTATGAAGACACCTGGCATGTGGAAGCTCAGGCTGATCCTGAGTGACCTGTCTTAGTAGACTTTGTGCACTACGTCAATGATGTGATCCAAGTGGGATCTCATCCAGAGATATAGAGGGTCAGGGTATCAATGGATCTAGGGAGGGGAAGGACACATTTCAAACTATAGTGCCAAAAATTAAGTCTGTTACAGACCGTTCGTCTGCTGTGGGATATCCAGGGTCCTCTGGTCCAGGAAGGCACAGGTCCGGCTGAGATGACAGACAGAACAAACCACGCACACACAGAGGCGGTTTGAACTGAATGTATTTTGGAGCCATAAGGCAAGGATTTTTATACAGGAAGAGTTGGTATTACCATTTCAAAAGATGTAGCCAGTGGGGCACGCACAATTATCATAGCCATTTGGTACAAGGAAATGCAACATCAGGAACAAAGTTTCTCAAGAAACCGATACAGAGGATCAATTTACAGATGCCATCAAACTTCCTGATTAGAATACAGAGTCACTCATAGTTTACAGTAAACCTTCAAAGAGTTTGAAGTTTCTTATACCACCTGGGTCTTAACAAGTTCTTGTGAGAAATTCTTATCTAACATTTAGCCTTCTATCTTGTGAAACAAAACTTCCTGAGTAAATCAATGCTTTCAGTACCGGAGTGCCCGAGCCATCCTCATATAAAAACCTACATGTGGTTGGAAGGTACTAATTATGTAAACAACTATGAAGCAAGGCACTGAAATTCTAAAACGGGGGGGGGGGGGGGGGGGGGCGCGGTTGGTGGTCAGTGAGTCGACTTCAAAGACCGGATTATCAGCCAGGCCTTAGGAATCCCAATCCCGGTGAAGAGAGAAAAGGAGGAAGTCAAGGCAAACTGCTACTTGAGAACTAAGGGCCCATCTTAAATAGCCAGAAAGTAAGAGAGTACAGTAAATTGCCAGGTGAGATTATCAGCTTCCACAGCTTCCAGAGAGTTCCGTTCTTCCCAGGAGGCATTTCTTTTCCGCCTCTGTCTGTAAAATATCATTTTTACAGACATCACTGGGCCACCGCAGCATAAGTCAAACGAATAAATTAAATGTAAGGCAACAGTAGTTTTCATTCCTACAGATGGAAGTGACCAGAGTGTGTGCTATATGAAAGTCATTGAGCTCAAGGGAAGGGGAAATTTGTAGAAGTGCATAGATTTGCAGTGGTTTCAAATGAATAGCTCTTCAATTTAAAAGAAACCAGAATAAACTCAAACACAGTGTTCTAGGAGTCCTTACCTTTGCGGTTACCTCACTGGGAAATGTGTTTCTCAAGTCCATCTCCCATGTGCATTCTTCAGGGTCAGATGTGGAGGGAAATGAAAGTCAGTATTGTGACAGAAAATGAAAGCGACTCCTGCTATATACATGGCGTGGTGGGTTTATATTATTATTATTATTATTATTATTTAATTAATATTATTATTATTGTTACTATTATTGTGTTGACCAGGTCAGTATCAAGTCATAGTAACACTCAAATTATTTTATATAGCAGTCCGATAGACTATACATGGTTCCCAATAAGCTCTGAAGTCTTTGGGCATAATTGCTTTGCAAGGGTGGTAGCTGAGTGGGTCTATATAGAGAGTCTTATTGGGGTGCCATGTCACCTGGCAGGAAGTTGGCATCGACCAAGGTGAACTTCCCCTCCCAGCCTTTGAGCTGGAACTTCTATGTCAGCCATAATCCCTTCCACCTAGGCTGGAGCACTCAGACCAAGGTGAAGCCCATTGTTCTTCAAGGACCTGCAGTTTTCCTGAGAAGCACTAGCCACCTGCTGAGCACCTAACCTGTTCTGAGGAGAAGCTTCCAGCCTTTGGAGGAAGAGTTCTCCCACACGCACACTATATATTTGGAGTTCTCTATTAAACTTTGAGACCTTGAACAGGAGGTGTTATCTCTTTTTGCCTCCTTCCCATACATCCCCAACTTCCCTTCCAGGTAACCCGTTCCATGTAACTGCTGAAAGCTACAGGTCTGTAATGGTAATGTGCATTCTCACGTCCATTTCTCTTCATATCAGCCACACAAACTTGTGCAATAAACTTCTGTATGCAACAGTTACATTATCTGTATAACTATCTGTGAAGACTAAGTCGATTGTATAAAACACAGAGATTTATGCAGGCACAGTAAGGATTCTAAACCTTAGCAACTATTTCTAATACACACCTGCCTGTTATCAACTAAATACTGTAAGATATGAAGGGTTTTTACAATTTCTATGTTTCATGTTATCTTATGCAAGTTGAGTTTCTGTTCATACTCTATCCACTATTACAACAGAGTCTCTGAACTTACCATTTTCAGTTGTCTCTAAAGAACCCTTATCTCCTGAAAGAGACCTGGAGCAAGAGAGCAGCCAGCTGTGAGGCCCCTCATAACCCTTTGCAGAATGCTCAAATGTCACTGTAGTTAGAGCCATCGATTGTCCTTGACCAAAGACAAATCATTAAAATTCTATGATTGACAAAAGGTGCGACAGATACAGACAGACAAATTACACCAATCTGCAGCCACTGTTCAGCATCCACTTCTAGAAATAAACAGTCTGTGAGCAGAGGAACAAAATGTTCTGTGCTCGATAGAAGATGATTAGCATGGTTTAATGTGCTCCCGATAAAAACAGTTTGGAAATCAGCAGGCCATGTCGCAAGAAGGAATAGAATCAGGATTCTGGGAGACAGAGAGACAAGATGTGACCTACTTTGTTCATAATGGGGCCACCCCCTGGATAATACTTTGATTCATTGACAAGGAGATGATCCAACACTGATACATTTTCTGCCTAAGCAATAAAGCAAATAATGTCGGTCACAATGACAATTCTGCAGACTGAGATTGCAGTGTTCCTTTGAGAAATGATAAGCTAGACCGTAATATCTACCTTGAAATATGTTTCTGCTAAAGAGGTGTACACTCTGAAACATCATCAGAATACTGACAATATTAACTAACCACTATCTTATTTTTTAAAAAGATATTTCTATGCCTCTCATTTGTTATTAAAATGATCCTAAGTTTCTGGTCTCTTCATTTGTGTGTGTGTGTGTGTGTATGTGTGTGTGTGTGTGTGTGTGTGTGTGTGTGTGTGTGTGTATGTGTTGGATTTTTTGTTTTTTTTTGGGGGGGGGTTGGATTGATTTGCCTTGGTTTGGCTGCTTTGGTTTTTTTTTTGGTTGTTGTTGTTTTTCTGGTTTTGGTTTTGATTTCTCTGTATAGCCCTGGCTGTTCTGGAACTCATTCTGTAGACCAGGCTGGTCTTGAACTCAGAGACATGCTTGCCTCTGCCTCCAGAAGGCTGGAATAAAAGGCCTGCACCGTCTAGTTTCATTTGGTTACTTAAGTTTCTTCTTAAAGATGAATAGAAGTAATAATAAAAATCTTTCAAGGTTAGTAATGCTTCAAACATATACTCAATTATAACTGAGCACAAAGGGGTCACTCTCTGCCTCTCATTTACTTTTCTCCTTTCAGTGACTAGTATCCTATTTTCTTTCAGTTTTATTTTTTTAAGCTTGTTCTCTATTGCTGTGTAAAGATCATTTCAAATTAAGCATCTGAAAGAATTTCACATTATCTCACACAGTTTCTGAGGACCAGGAAGCAGCAGAGACTTCTCCAAGTAGTAGCTAAGAGTATCTTATAAGCATCTACTCAAGAAACCAGCAAGGTTGTCCTCATTGGGAAACTAGCCCAGGGCCAGGGAATCTGTTCCAGAGCTTACTAAGGTGTTCTTGGCACAAGATATCATTCAGGTCTTCAATAACATGAGCTGGGCAAGTGTCTGCATTGACCTCTCCTTAGATCTGCTAGTAATCTGCTTAGTTTGCCCAAAAGAAAGAAAACAGGAAGGAAGGAAGGAAGGAAGGAAGGAAGGAAGGAAGGAAGGAAGGAAGGAAAGGAAGGAAGGAAGGAAGGAAGGAAGGAAGGAAGGAAGAAAGAAAGAAAGAAAGAAAGAAAGAAAGAGAAAGAAAGAAAGAAAGAAAGAAAGAAAGAAAGAAAGAAAGAAAGGAAGGAGGGAAGGAGGGAGGGAGGGAAGGAAGGAAGGAAGGAAGGAAGGAAGGAAGGAAGGAAGGAAGGAAGGAAGGAAGGAAGGAAGGAAGGAAGGGAAGAAAGAAAAACAGCATCTTATAACCTATTCCTGGAAGTCTTAGATTCTGTCACGTGTACTGGTTACACAGACCATCCCATCTATGCTCTGGATGGTAGCTTCTGAGTGTCATGAAAAAGTTAGTGTGTGAGCCCCCTCGGGGGCTGACTATCATAATCCTGGTGAAACACATAACATGGTGAGGTTTACATGTGCAGGGCAGGCATATGTATACAAGATGCACAGTATTTATCAAATCCACTTTCTTTTCAAAGAGTGGAATGGCATGGTAAGGATATTTAGGAACCATGAGCAGGCTTAGTGGGTAAAGAATTTGCCACACATGCCTGACAACCTGAGTTTGATCTCTGACACCTACACAGTGAAAGGAAACCAGTTCCTGCAATGATCCTCTGATCTCCACACAGGTGCCAAGGAACATGCATGGGCATGTTCACATGTACACATGAGACAAACACAATAATAATAATTTTAAATTTTATTTTAATGTATACTATGAATTACATTGTATGAATTATGTGTGTGTGTGTGAGTGTATACACACACACATAATGTATTTTAACCATATGCACTACCGACCCCTCCAACTCTTTCCAGACCTTCCCCCCAACTCTTCATGACTTCTCTTTCCTTGTATGACAGTTTAATCAGTGATGCCTGGATTCACATGGTTGTGGGGCTATCCACAAGAGCAACGTAACAGTGGGCCATACTCCATACTCCCAAAAACTTGACTGTCCCTCCCCCAACAGCCACTAACTGTCAATAACTCCTCGGCTAGGGATGGGACCTGATGAGCCCTCCATCCATGCTGGCATTGGTACCGACTGATCTTGTGCTGTCCTGCGCAGGCTGTCACAGCAGCTTGAGTTCAGGGCAGCCGCAGTTACCTTGTACCTGGAGGCTCCAATGTCTCAGTCATCCTTCCCCACCTCCTGCCCTTCTATTATTCTTTCCACTTCCTCCTCTGCAAAGTTCCCTGAGCTTTGGGGTGGTGGTGGGTTCAAACTGGTACCCTCCTTAGGTCAGAGTACTCACAGGCTCTTCATTCTAGCTCTTGGGCCAGGGATGAGTCTCTTCTGCATTAACCACTGCCCACAGCAAAAAAGAAAGAAGCTTCTCTGACCAGGTTGAAATCAGCACTGATCTAAAGATATAAATCTTCAGGAGGTAGTTTGACAACGTGACCAGTTAGCAAAATAGCAAAAGTGGGACCTCCTCTTAGGTTCTTAGCCATGTGGTTCTGACAGGTTTGCTCTGCAGGACTTAAATTCCTTCTTGTGGAGCAGATCTCAGATCCAACCAGCAAGTAGGGTTATCATTTTAACAGTCATGCTACCAACACACCTGTGGGCATCCGTCAGGTTAGTATTGTAGTATGCCAGGTCTAGCACTGGGTAAGATCATTGGTGTCTTTTTGTGCCCTCCCTCCCAACCCCTACCATGGTCTTATTGCACCTCTGACACTGTGAATGCTAGCCAGCAGAGAGGACATTGGCCAGTTAGTTCCAGATTTATTTCTTCACTTTGTGCAACCAAAGCATGTAGTGTCTTCAAATAACTCTGGGAAAGTTGTCCACTGACCTGTACATACATGACATGGCAAATCTCTCTGTCTCTGTCTCTGTCTCTCTCTCTCTCTCTCTCTATCTGTCTCTCTCTCTCTCCCTCTCTGTCCCCCTCCCTCTCTCTTTCTTAACAAAAATGAAAGGGAATCATTTGTTTTAATGTTATTTATCATTAAATTAGTATTCATTCTCTCTATTTAACCCATCATCACCAGAGTTTGATAACCTTTTGAAAATTAGCCTGGCTATTGTGAAAGTCCATCTAAACAACGACATAATAGTAATCATGATGTCTGTTGAGAGGCTGCAGAGGGGAGTCAGTAGATAAAGTGCTTGCTGCAAAACAGGAGTACTTGCTCAGTGTGGTGGCACACATCTTCAATCCCAGCACTCAGGAAGCAGAGGCAGGTGGATCTCTGGGAGTCTAAGACCTCCTGGTCTACAAAGCAAGTCCAGAACAGCCAGAGCTACGCAGAGAATCCCTGTCTCAATCAATCAATCAGTCAATCAATCAATCTATCTATCTCTCTATCAATAAATCCCCACAGCTCAGGTAAAACTCCAGGCACAGCAGCACACAGCTTTTACTGCAAACTAAAGAAGGCACAGGCAGCCAGGCATGCTGTGCACGCCTGTAATCCCAGCACTTGGGAGGCAGAAGCAGGAAGATTTCTGAGTTCAAGGCCAGCCTGGTCTACAGAGTGAGTTCCAGGAGAGCCAGGGCTACACAGAGAAACCCTCAAAAAACCAAAAAAAAAACAAAAAACAAAAAACAAAACAAAAAAAAAAGCACAGGCAGAGATAAGTGGACCCTAGGGGCTCACTTGTCATGGTCTAGCCCAAAACAAGATCCAGGTTCAGAGTAGGAGTTTTTCCTCAACAATAGCAACAACAAAAACAACAACAATAATGAGAGTAGCAAAGAAAGCGCCCATGCGAATTTCTGGCAGCTATACATTCATACAGGATCAGGTCCACCTGTGGACACACACATGCTTATGCCACATTCATATAGGAGCACACACACACACACACAGAGAGAGAGAGAGAGAGAGAGAGAGAGAGAGAGAGAGAGACAGAGAGAGAGAGAGAAAGAGAGGGGAAGGGAGAGCTGTCTATTGATCAGTAAACATAATGATTGACAGCGTATTCCAGAGTATAGATCATTTCAGAAGAGTGAAATGCTTTGTTTCCTTGTAACAACCACCAAATTTAATTTACAGGAGCAATCCATTCTTTATCATTCCAAGTGTTTCTTAAATCTTTCCCCCATGCCTGGCCTGTTTTAGGAATCTTTAGGGTTTGTTGATTGTTTACTTATTTTAAAAGACAAGCAGAAACAAGTTGTTACAGAAGACAATACTTATGTATATAAAAGGTGAGCCAAAATCTAAAGTTACTTGGGATCTGTATCTCCAAATCAGGTTGCTGCAAATCAGAATCTCCGCTTTCCTTATCAGTTACATCTATAAGGCACGTTTAGACAATCACTGATATCATAGCATACAGTGCATGTTAGTTTTATTTCCCACATTAAACACGCTAGGGTCATTTGAAAATGTGGGACAGCAACAATTTAGACCTAAGAGGATCCTACAGGTTTCCTCTTGTTCCTCTTTCTTGAAGTAACAGTCAGTGGCACTGCCCCTCTACATCCCTTGTCCTCCCTTCAAAGATCACATTAAAATTTAGGACTTTCTAATCTATGGAATGATATCAAATCACCACCAGCTGCTCAGTGTACATTCTCAGTGTAGTGAGGGCAGCTGGTCCTTCTGAGACTCTCCCACCACAGACATCTACACACCAGGCCAGGTGCACAGGTTGGTTAAGCTGTAAGTGCTTCTTTTTAGGTGTTTAACTTTCTCCTTAAAATTAGTAATGAAATATTTAAAAGAGGAGGGATCATGGTGGAAAACAGGAAGCATGATAAATACTGCACATGTGCACACATAAACACACACATTCAGTCACCTAGCTGTTAAAGAGCTTATTTTGCTTAGAATCGGAGTCACATTGCATGGTTTAATTCTAGAACAAATAAACTTTTTTTCGTATTTTTCTTCTGCTGTTGTGATTCATCACATGACACTCATCTGAGCCAAAGATTACCCAAGCATTAAGCTAATTCCTTCTCTTGATATTTGTCCCAGCTAATTCCCATTAGTATCACACGGCTCCCCTGAGAGTGGACCCCCCATGTCAGTGACTGAGCTAAATTTTATTTCCTAACCTTCATTTGCAAACTATCCAAATCTCACATTGTCCGGGTTCACACACACACACACACACATACACACACCACCAACAACAACAACAATAACAACAACAACAACAATGATAATAAAGTACCTTGCCCTGGCTTGGTTTCTGTCTATAGCTTCATTAAATATTTTAGTGAATCTAATGTAAAACTCCAGCCTCCAAAACTCCTGCTTAAATAACACTTCAGGTGTAAAACCAAAAAGAAAACATTTCCAGTCTTCACACTTAACATTAAAATCTAAATAGTACAAGCAAGAGAGTTATAAAATTTTCGTACCTGCTTCTGTCTGAATCTCAAAAAGAAGCCTGCAGTCTCTCCACAGGGTAGGCCGTTGTCACCTCACTTCAGAGAAGGCAGAAGGTTGCTAGGACCAGGCCCTGAGCTTGCACACCCACAGGGGCTTTAGTGCACAGAGCACAGGCTGAGTAATGGTGGGAAGTAGGGAGTGGCTGGCTGTGGGGTGAGTCCAGCCTCCCCTGTTTCCGTGGGCTTCATATCTGACTCTAGAACATGGACTGTCTGAGTCTCTGCTGGTGTGTAACAAACTGTCCCCCAAACCCACAGCTCATGACCACCGTGCTGTCACTTCTCAGTCTCAGGGTTGCCTAGGACTCAGTTGCATGGTTTGGCTGGTTGCATTTGAGGATGTTCATGCAGCTTCCGACTATAGCAGGAGGTACCCGCCTTGCTCACAATTATTCCTTTGAAAGCCTAGACTCAGCTGGGACCTTGAGACAGTGGAGCCTTTCCTACAAATGATATCTCAGTGTGGTCTCTCCATCAGTCTGGCTCTTATTTTACATAACACTCTTGGGCTTAAAAGCACAAAACTGGAAACTTCAAGGCCACCTATGTCTTAACTCCAGAGTCACATTTGCTAGTGTCCTGGGGTGAACTGAGTCATGGCATACACTCATATTCAGTCTGAGAAGAAATAAGCAGCCGAGACATTGGGGCCATCCTTAGAGAACAGCCAACTTCCTTTAAGAATTACGTTCTTGCACCACCCTTTGTCTTTGAATCTTCCACTGTGGGTATCTTGTTCCCCCTTCTAAGAAGGAGCAGAGTATCCATACTTAGTTCTTCCTTCTTCTTGAGATTCATTTGATCTGTGAAACAATTCTATTTTTTTAATATCACGAAAGGAGAATGGATAGGACTACATTTAAGGAGGAAATAAGACACGTGCACACTGAAATCAATAAATATTGATGAAAGAAATCAAAGGAACAGTAAATGAAAAGACAAAACATTCAAGGGTTGATACATTTCTCAAAATAATTGACTTATTTAGTCTCTCCAAAGCCTTCCTAAGGTTTATTTTTATAAGCGTCAAAGGACTTTTAGCATTCACATAGAATCAGCAAATACATAACATGTGAAAGCAATTTTACAAAGAAGAGCAAATCTGGAGTCAACAAAATATGGGATTGCAAGCTGGTACCGCTACTCTAGAAATCAATTTTGCCGTTCCTCCAAAAATTGACCATAGTATTACCTGAGGATCCAGATATACCACTCCTGGGCATATATCCAAAAGATGCTCCAACTTATAACAAGGAATCATGCTTCATTATGTTCATAGAAGCCTTATTTATAATAGCCAGAAGCTGGAAACAACCTAGATGACACTCAACAGAGGAATGGATAAAAGAAACTGGTACATTTATGCATTGGAATACTACTTGGCTATTAAAACCAACAACTTCATGAAATTCACAGAGAAATGAATGGAAATAGAAAATATCATCCTCAGTAAGGTAACCCAGTCAAAAAATAATACACATGCTATATACTCACTGATATGTGGATATTAGGAAAAGAACTCAGAATACCCACCATACAACTCCCAGATCATATGAAGCTGAAGAAAAAGAAAGAGCAAAGTGTGGATGTTCAAGGGTGGTGCAGAGTCTGAGGGAAAGACCATCCAGAGACTGCCCCATCTAGGGATACATTCCAGTTACAAAACTGAGATACTATTATTGATGCCCTCAAGTGCTTACTGACCAGAGCCAGATATAGCTGTCACCTGGGAGGATCTGCTAATATAAATATAGATGGGGACACTCTCAGCCAGCAGTTGAACTGAGCACAGGGTTCCCAGTGGAGGAGCTAGAGAAAGGACCCAAGGAACTGAAGGGGTTTGCAGCACCATAGGAGGAACAACAATTTGAACCACCCAGTACTCCCAGAGCTCCTGGGAACAAAACCATCAACCAAAGAGTACACATGGAGTTACCCATGGCTCCAGATGCATAGGCAGCAGAGGATAGCCTTGTTGAACATCAAAGGGAGGAGAAGCCCTTGGTCCTGGGAAGGCTCCATGCAGCATTGCAGGGGAATTCCAGGACAGGGAAGCAGGAGAGGGTTGATTGGGGAATAAGGGGAGGGGAAATGCATTATGGGATTTGGGGGAGAACTAGGAAAGGAGACAACATTTGAATTGTAAATAAAAAGTATATCTAATAAAAACATAAAAAATGGAAAAAAAATTAAGTTCTTCCTTCCATTAAAACCCCAAATCCTCTCCATTCTTTTTTCTAGTTCCTTGTGTCTTCTGTGTTTTGCCTAAACCTACAAATATCACCTTCTTGTCTATCAACATGAAGAATGTCCTGCATTGGAATCCACCCGAGGGTCTACATGGAGCTGAAGTCACATACACTGTACAATATTTCATGTAAGTTGCTTCATTTTCTTGCAGCTAGTTTATAAACACAGACTCAGACTCCTGTCAATTGTGCAAAGATAAACTTTCTATGGCATTAAATATCCATTGGGGGGAAAAGTTTAGACATTTCCTGTTTCCTTGATTTTATAGTAAATCACAGAGTGTTTTTGGAGGCAGAAACATTGAATGTCCAGGCAGGAGCATTAGGGCATAACTACAGACATTGAGACAACGGGACTGCAATATGGTTCAGCAGGTTAAAGCGCTTGCCACCAAGCCTAGAGACGTGAGTTCTAATCCTGGGACCCATGTTGGAAGGAAAGAATTGACTCCAGCAAGTTGTGTTCTTATATCCACACGTGCACTGTAGTATGTGCATGTGTGCAAACACGAGTGCACAAGCATGTACACGGATGAGTAACAAATGAGATGGCTAGAGAGAAGACGTTGGTTAAAGCAGTAGTCCTGGTACACAAGGCAATCCAGCGACTCTGAGATCTCTGAGCTTATGAGGATCACCATTCTTAGCCGAAACAGTGCAGAATTCTATGCACTGGTCCACTTCCATCACTATAGCCTCAAATAGATACCTTTCATGACCTTCTTGATCCTTCACAGGCAAGAAACAACATGAAATAGATAGACAGCGTCCATCTCCAGAGACCAAAAGAAAGGATACAACATAACATGAATCTACCACAGAACCAGACTCCAAACCACCACAGCCATCTCAACAAACTAGTACCTCTTCTCCTTAAGAACTGCCTTGTATCTATTTTAAGATTTCTTTTTCTTTACATGTGCGTTTTTGTAGGTATACCTGTCTGTGTGAGTGTATGTCACTTGTGTGCAGGTGCCCAGGAAGGCCAGAAAGGGTGTTAGATCCTCTGGTGCTAGAGCCTCAGGCAATACCTTGGTATCAGGCCACCTGATTTGGGTACTGGAGACCACTGGCAGAAAAGCAAGTGTTCCTAACCACGGAGCCATCTCTCCAGCCCTACCTCTGTGTTCCTAACCACATCTGTGTACAGCCCCACATCTGTACTGCTTGAGCTATAAGTGAAAATAACCCCCACAATAATAAGTTTTAAAGTGATCCAGGCGGTGGCAGCGCACGCCTGTAATCCCAGCACTCGGGAGGCAGAGGCAGGCGGATTTCTGAGTTCGAGGCCAGCCTGGTCTACAGAGTGAGTTCCAGGACAGGCAGGGCTACACAGAGAAACCCTGTCTCAAAAAAACCAAAAAATGAGAAAAGAAAAAAAAAATAAGTGTTAAAGTGCTAAAATGGCCAGTCTAACACCCTAAGAAGGGTGAGCGTCGTCACCACCAGAAAGTGATGAACTAGCCCTAAGGCACTGCTCTTTGGTGACCAGGATGTCACAGGAAGGGATCTGAAGAAGAAGATCATGCCCTCGGGAGGATACTGTGAGCTCCACAAGCTCACAGCAGGCAGGCAAGCCCTCCAGCACAAAACAGACTTGATTTAAAAATATATATATATTTGACAGAAGCAGAGTTTTAAGATTCTGCACAGAAAAGCCTCATTAGACTCCCACTCCTATCCCTTAGGCTTTTAAATATTATTTTATACTTTTTCACGGTTCTCAGGGTTTCTTAGGTCAGGGTGGATGCTTCTGCTGCTGCTTTCACTTGGGAGTTCTTAGTCAGTGACAGATGAGGTTTGCCTAACATGCAGCCACAGGCAATGCAAACTACTCATAAGACATTAGGATAGCACTTACCCAGGATTGTTGACAGGATAGAGGAAGGTGGCCTTCCCATGAGAGGAAGAGAGGAACTCATAGAGCAATGGTCTGCATAGCCCTATTAAAGTGGATAAGCAACAATAATCTTTACTGATTGTTTGTTTGTTTGTTTGTTAGCTTTCTTGCTTGATCTTGTTTTTAAGATGAGGCTCATATAGCCCAGGCTAGCCTCTGACTTTCCACATAGCTGACGGTGATTTTGAACCCCTCATTCTCCCATCCAAGAGATAAGGATTATAGGCATGTACTGAAAAACAACAGGGCTCTATGTTGAATTTTTCTAACTTGAACAGTGACTGTAGGTGACTAGAGAGCTTCCTGGTTTTCTTGGCATCCATGAGGAATTGATTCTGGACCCTTCACAAATGCATGAGACCTTTCTATAGGCTGTCATGGCCTTTGCCTATAATCTGCATATACCCTCCTATACTGTTTAAGTCATATCTAGGTTTTTATAATGCATGCTACCAAGATAAATAGCGTTGAAGGGAAGCAATACTATAGATGTCCAGTAAAGACACAATTCTGTCTCCAATATTTTCAAACCACAGTTGGTGGAATTCACAGAGGTGGAACTCATGGATATAAAGGGCTGATTAGCATCATTATTTTAATAACTAGCTTTTCAGTGGTTTTCAAAACTATTTTCCTTACTTAATAGTTCATAAGGAAATACTACATCTCACAGTAATGGAACACTTAAATTTTATCAATTCATTTCATTTTACGTCCTCTCTTTTTATTAAGATTCAAACCAAGTACGAACCGCTGCTTTCTTAGAAGCATGTGTTTCAGGTCTGATGTGCATCAGGTCTCACCTGATTTCTGTCTATGTAGCTGCCTAACCATCCCTCTGTCTGTAAATAGGATAAAATGCCCACCATCATTTACGCCAGATATTTCCAGTTAATGAGCTGAAGGGTAATTTATTTCTCCCTTGGTCATATTTCCTGAAATGTTTGCAAGTTTGAACTTCAGAAACTTGTCCCATGTTTGCAAAACAGGATGACACTTTGTGTGCTTGGAAGATACATTCTGACCACTGAAGACAGGTGAAGACTTCTCCTGGTAGCCATTATCTCGAATGTTCTTCTCTTCTCTGAGGATGGTCTCAGGAGCCATGCAGAGAGAAAGAGCTCACCAGCATGTCCTTACTTTTCCTTCCATTAGGTGGGGCAAAGAGCTTGCTTTTCCCTTTCAACTTCCAATGCTTCAGAAAGGGCTTTAAGAATAACCAGAATCTCTGAATACCCAAGACACAATCCACATATCAAATCATTCCCAAGAAGAAGGAAGAAGAGGGACCTGGTACTGGAAAGGCTTGGTGCAGCATTGTAGGGAATTACCAAGACAGAGAAGTAGGAGGGGGTTGATTGGAGAACGGGCAGAGGGAAGAGGGCTTATGGGACTTATGGGGAGGGAGGAACTGGGAAAGGGAAAATCTTTTGGAATGTATACAAAGAATATAGAAAAGAAAGAAAAAGAATAAGCAGAATCATCATTGTTGGATGGGAACAAAAAAGTTATGTTGTGCGACTTTTCAATGACGACTTAGAGATGCTTGCCCTGTAGGAGCTCTGGCATGCCTGGGTTTGCACTGGGTGAACAGGAAGACAGGGCACAGTCCTGGGATCATGGCCAGGTTGTGAACTTAACTGGGATAACGTCGAGCAGGTTGCATGCTTCTATACGTTTTAGCGAGGTTTGTTTCCAGAGCGAATTTTTTAAAGTTTTAATTGTACCCACAAAATAATTTAATGTAAAAAAGGGCATAACACTCAAAACCCCACTTTGGTACTGGGGAAATAGTACCAGATTTGGTACTGGATTCCAATTTTAGATAAACCTTCTACTACTTCTACAAACTTGACTGGGTCTCTTAAACTTACTGAATTTTAATTTCCTGAGCAGTAAAAATTGGACAAAAAAAACCCACTTCCTGGGCTGCTATGCAATTCAGTGACTTGGAAAATGTAAGCCTGTAGTGCTAGCCTCGGCGCATTGTAGGCACTTTTAGGTGTTTGTCATGCTTACTAGACAGAGCCAGAGACCAGCGAGGACTCCTCAGGACTTGCCCCACAGGAGATTGTTGTTACTGGAATATTTGTCAGATCTTCCATTCAAATCAGCAACAGGAATTTTCTCCTTGGTCAGCACTTGCATGGTAAGAAGGTGCCCAACCCTTGGCAGAGTGAGGCAGTTTAAGACGGGAAAGACAAAGGAACCGATGACAGTACTTTTCCAACTTCAAGTCAAGACCTTTAAACAGGTCGAGAAACCAACCATGAGCCCACAGCATGAGGATCAGGAGTTCAAGGTCATTACTACATACACAGGGAGTTCAAGACTAGCCTGGACCATGTCTCTCTCTCTCTCTCTCTCTCTCTCTCACACACACACACACACACACACACACACACACACACACACCTATCTCAAAAGACCAAAAAGAAAACAATAAAATAAAGTTGAAAAGTAAATTGCTTTTGAGTAACAAAAATATTATCTTTAATGGAAAGAAAGAGAATAGAATGGACTGGTAAATAACCAAATGCACAGGGTAAAGAGGAGTTTGGGTGTTTTCTGGTAAATCCTGTTTCTCTGCATTAGATAGTATGTTTCCTGAAATGAATCAAAACGTTATATATGTAAACACAGATCCATTTTCCTTTTGATAATTGATCAGAAAGTCCCCCAGGCAGTGTTGATAATCTGCAAGGGAAAGTTGATTAAGATCTGACTGTGTTTGTAGTATGTTTGACAGATGCAGCACTTATGAAATGAAAGAGATTTGCTTCAGACCTCTGTTACCACATCAGTCAACAACGTTGGTGATACTCAATAATGTTGCCACATTCTCCTTGTCAAGACTTAGTTTTCCCGTAACTTTTGTGAGAGATGTTTCTCCACTTGCCCTTTTGCTGTTATTCTCGTCTGTTATGTGCCCACGTTGATGCTTCTGAAGTTTTGACCCAGGCTTTGCTCTGGGTATCCATGGCTAAACCTTCTATGAGCAATTTGTGTATTGACTCAAAAATCCAACTCCTCCCTCTCTCTTGAACATCAAGCTCCTGCATTTGGAGAACACTTACATACCTCAAACTCAGCCCAACATTGCTGAATGTATTAGTTTTCCCTCCTCCTATCCTTTCCTTCCCCATTCTCCCAAGCACACTCTTCTTTGGTGATCTTTATCTTGGTAAATATTATCACATTCCACGCCCTTGCCCTAAACAGAAAGAGATATTTCATCACCTTTACCTGTGTGATCTCTTGCATGCACTCAATCACCTGGGTCTTGTTTCTGTGATGTCCTCCTTCATTTCACTGCCTTGCCATTATCCTTGTACATAGCACTCTTCCACCTGGATCATAGAAGTGCGCACTAAACTGCTCTTACTACCAACACACTACATTCTCTGTGGACTACTGGTCAACCTTCTGAACCATGCCTTTCAACTTGCTCCCCAATAGCCCTGCTTTAGTTTCTTCAGTAGCCTCCAGTACAATCTTGGCTCCCCTGATGACTTATCATTTGCCTCAACATTTTATACCAAGCTCTCTTTTACCTGAGAAGTGCAGAAAGTATTTCTGCCCCCCCCCCTCATTTTCTTTGGGATGTTGTATTTTAACAACAACAACAAAATCAGTATGAACAATGTAGTCAGTTCAATAGTGATATGATTATGGTATACCCTCACACTTTACATCCTAGTAAATTTCCCCCATACTCTTAATACTTGGTAAAGTTTTAAATTTTATGAGAATGTCAAAGTAATTTTTCTTCCTATAAACAAAATGGTTAACTTTCCTTTAGTTTGTTTCCACCAAACTAGCCTCATGTATGCATATAGTAGACTGAAAGCTTAATTACTAGATCACACAGTATGGAAATATTTTACTGTAGCTCAAGTATGAAACTGTAACATGTTTTCAGGATGCACTATCTACATTGTAATTCACATAAAAGCAAGGTGTTTATAGAAACTCTGACTCATGCTCCAGACAGCTAGTGAAAATATCACCAACAACAAAAGTGAATTTGATTATATCAGAATGACAGGCATCTGTGTTTTGCTGAAGAGAAAGTCTTCCATTCAATTTTATATAATGACTTTTTTAATTGTAAATTGGGTAAAGGACTTCATTACTAATTCATAGTTCCTTTCTTAGCAGATATGGGCAGAAGAAATGGCTGAGTGCCTCTAAATGCCGAAGTATCAGCAGGACCTACTGTGATCTTTCTGTTGAGACCTCAAACTATGAACACCAGTTCTACGCCAGAGTGAAGGCCATTTGGGAAACCAGGTGCTCTGAATGGGCCGAGACGGAACGCTTCTATCCTTTCTTGGAAAGTGAGTAATACTGTTCTCCAGCATTGTTAAGCTGGATTTCTGGTATGATACTCTAACCTTATAGGCAACTTTGCCCAGAAGGGTGCCAATAATACCAGGTTTTTATTTTGTTTCGTCATTTGATGGAGACTTTGCATTAAAAAGAAAATTGTAGATTAGTAGGTTGATGTGTGCCCAGAAGATTATATGGTGTCCTAATCACACAACTAAGTCTCTTTTTCATTAAACTTGTTATTGTGTTGCTATTTCTAGATGTAACTCAGAATTAAGACAAGAATCTTCCTGATATTTACTTTTATAATTTTCTTTCCCTGATATGTGACTAACCCAACTGAGAAGGATGCTGTCAGGACTACCATAATGAAATATCTAAGGGGTGTAGAGGCCCCAGGACATGCCACCTTTTCCAGTGCTCTGCCAGATCAGAGACTGGTGACCTATGCCCTCAAGTCAGATCCAGCTCCTATGTCTATTATTTTACAGACCATGAGCTGAGAATGATATTTATATTTTTAAAATAGTTTTTTAATCAAAACAATATTTTTGACATGTGAAAGTGATATGGAATTAAATTTCAATGTCAGGTACTAGAGAAATGGCTCAGCAGTTAAAAGAATATGTTGCTCTTGCCAAGGACTTAGATTTGGTTGCCAGCACTCATATGGCTTACAACCACATCAAAATCCAGTTTCTCGGGACCCAATACCCTCTCTGGGCCTCCACTAGCGATGTGTGCACTCTGTTACACAGACATACAGGCAGGCAAATCCCCCATGCAAATATAAAAATAAATACATTTCAAAAATAAATTGTACTACATACATATTATCTAGAAAATATTTCATATGTTTCTGTGTCTGTAAAAGTTTTCTAGAACACTGGCCCTGTTCTCTTACTTACCCTGCTGCCAATGGCTGCTTTCATACAACAGACTGAGTCCTTGCAAAAGAGATCCTGTGTCCTACAAAGCCTCTGGGCTTTTATGGTGAAGATCTCCCATAAAAGGGTGGTTTTAGGTCTCTGATCCCAGTAGGATTGTATAGCTTTATCTGAGGGGAGGAGGGGCCCACACCTGAAGATAACACCCTCTTGTCCTCTAAGCTCAAGTCAGCCCACCTGAGGTTGCCCTGACAACTGGCGAGAAGTCCATCTCTATTGCCCTGACAGCACCAGAGAAGTGGAAAAGAAATCCACAAGACCACGCTGTTTCTATGCAACAAATATACCCCAATCTGAAGTACAACGTGTCTGTGTATAACACAAAGTCAAGAAGAATGGTGAGCCTGGCCCGGGCTGGGGTCCATCCTCTGAGCTTCCCTTTCTGTACTTCCATGGGCAGAGGTAGTCCTGGCTCCCAGGTTCTCTTTGTGAGAAAGTGGCAGCTGATACAATTCAAGAGAGATATCTCACAAGATACAAGGAAAGTGCTCTGTCCACAGTTCATGATGTCACTATTGGACATCACACTTGATGAACTTTCTTTGCATATACATCATCCATCAGTCGCTTTCCGTGGATTTAAATTATATATCTAATATATACATATGCATATATGTGTGCTAAATACATATATATTTATAATATATATGTACATATATGTAATATATACATATATTATAAATATATATGCATTTAAGATCACAGGACAAAGCTAAGAAAGAAACACTACCCTGAGTCATTATTTAGAAATCTTGCTAAGGAGCTGGAGAGATGGCTCTGTGGTTAAGAGCACCAACTGTTCTTCTGAAGGTCCTGAGATCAAATCCCAGCAACCACATGGTGGCTCACAACCATCAGTAATAAGATCTGCTGCCCTCTTCTGAGGTGTTTGAAGACAAACAACAGTATATTCATATATAATAAATAAATTTTTTAAAGTGCTTTTAAAATTGGTCCATCTCTGTGTCCTGCTCAGCTAAAAATATATTTTGAAACTGTGCTGGAAAAAATAAAAGCTTATAGTAACATGAAGGACGCAGCAGTATCCTAGCTTTTCCCTGATCTGTGGAGCTGTCGTGAGCACATCCTGGCATCTTTGGTTCTAGCATCTGACTTTTCTGTGGAGTGTCCTGGGCACATCCCAGGATCTTTGGCTCTAACCTGTTTGTGCTTCTCTGTCCTAGTGGTCCCAGTGTGTCACCAACAGCACACTGGAGCTCAGCTGGCTGGAGCCCAGCACCCTGTACTGTGTCCATGTGGAGTCCCTTGTCCCGGGGCCCCCTCGCCTCCCTCTGCCTTCTAAGAAGCAATGCATCAGTACTTTAGAAGGTAAGCTGCAAGAGATTTCCGCTCATCCGGAGAAAGAAAACTAATAAAACAGAAAGAAAAATAAGAGTGTAGATCAAGTCTTAACAAATCTATGTCTATCAAAATCACACTGAAGCTAGGGCAAAAACATCTACTTGTCTAAATGCATTGACCAGTCTGGATTCTGCCTTTGAGCTTGGTCAGTATTGAGGGTGTCACAGCATCTAGAAACTGTCAGCAAGGCCCAGGCCCTGCTTCATGGCAACACGCCTCCCTAGCTAACTCAGCTTCCTACCTTGGCAATCCAATGAAGAACTTCCCTTCTCCTTTCCCAGCCATACTCACTGTAACCACAGCAGGCTTTGAGAACACCCTACTGCTCTAAGGCAGGAAGGGAAGTCCTGAGACTGCTTTCAAACACTGCTGCTTTGATGCAAATCACAGCCCCTCTAGTGGCCTTCAGACATCCCTTGTTAGCCACAGGCAGATATGCCATCATCACAGTCCCTCTCACCATTGTTTCTCTAGGTCCCCATGTGTTTTCTGAACAATGCTACCTCACAACGGTAGTTTCAGATGCTTCTCTTAAGAGACCTGGAGTCATGAGCATTGTGATTGTTTAATGGGTCTGCTCTACAGTAAGAACTTCAACTTAAACTCTGAAAATGGAAGAAAGATAGACCCTCAAGTCCCCTGCTTTATCAAATGGTCTTCATCCATTATTACTCTGATCCTCCCCTCTAACAAATGCTCACAATCTTTTGCCTCAGGTTCTGGTCCTTTCCTCATCTACAGATGAGAACCCACAGCCCCACCCCCAACCCCGACCCTGACCACACCCCCACTCCAGCCCCACCTCCACTCCAACCACACCCCAGCCCCACCCCACCCCAACACCTACCCAAACCCACCCCTACCCCACTCTACTTTCCTCTTTTCTTTCAAGTTGAAACAGTCCCTAGGAAAAGGAAAGGAGTGTAGGACACACATTTGAACAGGAAAAAGCTTTACTTCTGAGTCACTTTATCATGCCATCTCTTTGCAAAGAAAGCATTCTCTACCATAATAGAAATAAAACTGAAATACCAAGCAAGGAGGAAAGGGACATAAGGAGACCGGATTGGTCAGCTTTGTGTCTGAAATCAGTGCTGTGTTTCCTAACAGCTTGATCAACGCCAAACGGTGGGAGTGAATTTCCCGTGTAGCTCAGTCAACTAAGTACGGATCACACAAGCTTCTTCCCAGGAAGGAGATAAAGTGAATTTCCTCACCAGTGGAGTAAAGGGACAGCTAAAAGTTCACCATTTCTAGTGTTAAAATTTCCCACAATGTCCCACCTAGTCACTCACCAGAGAAACCCCCTAAGGCACTACTTCCTTTAAAATAATAAAAAATATCTCTTTAAGGACTATGCCTTGAAAAATATCTCTGCTCCCTGCAGTTTCTCAACCCCCAAAATGAAAATGAACCGTATTGGTTCACTGTACCAAATGAGCTATCACACACCACACTAAATACCAGCAGCTGTTGCCACCAACGTCTTAGTCAGGATAAGCCCTGTCTACTGGCGAGATCTGGGGCTACACTGGGACCTGAGCTAAGCCGCCATCTAAAGCAGGACAGGTGCATCCCAGCATTTGCATCAGAGCCTCATTACTGTGTAGGCAGACAAGCACTCTCCCTGGGGGCTATTGATGGGGTAGAAGAGTTCTTCAGGGAATGCCCACAGTCACTATCACTATCATAATACATCTGTTCCCCATCCACAGCTGGTAGTTAGGGGGATAGAAACTACACTATTTTACCTCTGTTTGACAGCGAGAGCATCCAACATCCACATGGATTAGAATGTGCCTGTGGCACGCTGGCTGACTTTATTGGCATATAAAGAATGTCGTGGGGGAGGGGATCAATGGTTTGTGTTCTGTTTACATGTCTTCTTTCTTTCTTTCTTTCTTCCTTCCTTTCTTTCTTTCTCTTCTTTTTTTCTGCAGCTCTCGCAATTCTCCTGAAAAACAGTTCCAAAGATTTTAAAGTCTGCTCTCATCATTGTGTAAACCAGATGCACAAACTCTTAAGGGTTGGCATCAGGGGCTGGAGAGATGGCTCCGTGGTTAAGAGCACTGACTGCTCTTCCAAGGGTCCTGAGTTCAATTCCCAGGAACCACATGGTGGCTCACAACCTCCTGTAATGGGATCTAGTGCCCTCTTCCAGTGTGTCTGAAGACCGCTACAGTGTACTCATACACATAAAATACATACATCTTAAAGGGGGAGGAAACATCAGGCTGAGAACCCTAGAGACAACTCTCAAGTAAGTCACCCCCAAAGGCCGTGTATCAGCAGAACTCCCTCTTCCTCAGTCTCTTTTTCTTTTTCCTTTAAAAAAAAAAGATTTACTTATTTATTTAATGAGTATGAGTACACTACCATTGCTCTCTTTAGACACATCAGAAGAGGGCGCCAGACCCCACTACAGATGGTTGTGAGCCACCATGTGGTTGCTGGGAATTGAACTCAGGACCTCTGGAAGAACAGTCGGTGCTCTTAGCCTCTGAGCCGTCTCTCCATTCGCCCAGTCTCTTTTTCTTAAGACTGTCCATGAGTAGATGAAACTCATCCACATGATAGAGGGCAATTCCTCAGACTTTCATCAGACTCTACTCACTAAAATGTCCATCCATCTAAAAACTGTGCATCTAAAGATAGTGTTTAGTTTAAACATCTAGAATAGTGTTTAGTCAAACATCTATGACCTACACAAGCTGACATTCAATGCTAGTCAGCCCAACCTCCAGGTAGCTCACACGAGCTTCACAGGTATGTCAGACACAGTGGAGCGAACCTGTATCAGCTCTGTGGTCTGCTCAGGGGTGATGCTCCTCTTAAAACTCTTCACTAAGCCTTTCCGTTATTGGACAGACTTTTCAGTCACACAGCAAGACTTCTTCTCAAATTAATGATACCATCTTTTTAATTTATCGTCTATGTCTATCTGTCTGTCTCTATCTCCCTGTCTCTCTTTTCCTGTCTGTCTCTGTGTGCCTCTTTCTGTTTCTGATGGTCTGTCTGTCTCTCTCTCTCTCTCACTCTCTCCCTCTCTGTCTCTCTGTCTCTCTCTCTGTCTCTCTCTCTATCTCTCTCTCGTACACATATAGAGACATTCGCTTGCACACACACACTGCTGAATCAGTTTACTATTGATTCTCTGTCTTTGTCCCTGGAGAAGACTGAACACCGCTCTCTCAGGAGCCATTGATTGTCTGTAATTCTTCATGATGGGACTTGTAACATTTCTTCACCCACATTGCCATGTCAACTGGTCTTGATCAGGTGACCGTATCTTTGAGATTTTATGGGTGTAGCTTCCCTGTCATATATAGAAGACACTATTTCACAGGTGACATCCTGGTCCTCTATTCTTACAATTGTCTCACCCCACTTTCAACATGTTCCCTGAGCCTTAGATAGAACAACCAGTTCAATTACATGAATCTGCTGGGTTGGGTGACACACTCAGTTGTTTTATGAATTATGTCCAATCACGGATTTCTGTAATGGTCTCTGATACAAAAACCAGCTTATTTGATCAGTGAGGAGTGGGGGCTACACTTGTCTTTGGGTATAAGGATACAGGCATGTATTTGGAGTAAAATTAGAAAGTATATTGATTTAGGAAAGTGGTAGTAGCAGGTTCTCCAGCTATAGCTGGCTGGATAGGTTTACAATACCAGGGAGGAATTCCCCCTACTGAGCCAGCATTAGGTCCAATTAGATGACTGTTGGATACTCCAGGAGGGGTGTGCCACTAAGGCTCCCTTGAGAATATCTTGTTGCATGCTGATGTGGTCTGCAGGCTTTATAGTAGGATAGGACCACTGATTGATTTTCCCTCTTGGTAGCTTGTATTGTACCTTAAATACTGAGAACTTGTTCTCAGGAGAGAGGCATCTAAGTCAACATTAATTTGATTTCTCCGATGTCTATTTTCAAAGCGTGTGATATCTTCAGCAACTGGATCTTAACCTTCAAGCTCTGGGAAGTAACAAGAGTCAGTAGGAATAGCCTATAATATTTGAAGACTTCTCTGTCCAATAACTCACGGGGAAGTTTCCCATGCCCGGAACTAGGGATTTTGTTTAAAAAAGAGTGTTGCTTTTGAGTTTGAAGAACTGTGAGTCACTAAGGTGATAGACTCATTAGTTTTCACATACATGAGCCAGGATGAGTTTCAAAGCCTGTCGTCATAAGTGGTGGCGCACACCTGTAATCCCAGCACTCTGGGAGGCAGAGGCAGGTGGATTTCTGAGCTCGAGGCCAGCCTGGTCTACAGAGTGAGTTTCAGGACAGCCAGGGCTATACAGAGAAATCCTGCCTTGAAAAAACCAAATCCAAAAAACAAAACAAAACAAACAAGCAAAAAAAAACAACAAAAAAAAGGTTTGAAATACCCAATGACTTACATATGAATTTATCCTTAATGTAAAGATTGGGGAGTGAATTTAGACAGTTCCTTGAGCACTTCATTGTCAGAGAGATGACAAATTCTGAGACCCCCCCCTCACCTTGGCTCAAGTTTCTCAGTATATAAATGAGAAAAACGAGTCCATGGATGCAGGTGACCTGCCCCAGCCTCTTGGCGTTGCTCAGGTTTCGTACCGTATTAAATTGTAACTTTGCAATCCTGACCCAAGCTTTCTTTTTAACAGTTCAGACATCATCACGGAAGGTTAAAGTCATCTTCTGGTATGTCTTGCCCACATCCATTATTGTGTTTCTTTTCTCTGCAATCGGCTACTCGGTTTGCCGGTACATCCATGTGGGCAAAGAAAAACACCCAGCGAATTTGGTGAGTACTTGTCATGGTCGAAGTCTGTGAGGCAACAGGAAGAGAGAAAAGGAGGGATGGAACAGAGTTTTCTGTAAGAGCAGAGTGACCTAAAACACATTCTGAGCTGAGAGTAGCTTACATAGCATGTGTGCAGTCCTGTGTGTGGGCCCCTGTACCCCAAAACCAGACAAAAAAGCAGTCTCTGTACTGAATTCACTCACGAACATATAACACTAAAAGTTCCCTAGATTTTAGACAATCTTGTAAGAAGATAAGGCTGTGGAATAAACAGAGAAGCTAAGTCGCGATCACACTGCCTTTCTCTAGCTAGAGATAATATGTGAAGGCTAAAAATAAAAACATGTTTCGAGGACTCACAGGGTATGAGGAATCTCTGAAACCTTTTGTGGGGAATCCGTTCTCATGTTCAAGCTCAGGTATGAAAGAAAGAGATAGAGCTCTTACTACAAGCAGAAAAGGCAGCAGAGCAAAGTGGGGCAGCTTGTTGTATGGCCAGTCTACTCATGTTCTCCATGAGGGGTTACACTGGAGAGCAACCCCAGGCTGTGTCATGGGAGAACATGGTGTTGTTATCAGAGCGTGGGTTTGGTCTAGAGAAATTTCAGTAAGGTCCTGAGTTGTGGTGTCATGATCACTATCATGTCACTTGTTCTAGAAAAGCAAAGGCAGCTAAGAAGTCACCTAGGAGAGAAAAGATGGCAGTCCAGTGTATGCTTAATATCAAAATACTCCCCTTGGGAATTACTAAGAGACACATTTGCATGTCAGTGCATGTAATACATGTGTCTGTCTGCTCCTGTTGATTTCATTCATACAGTTCTCTGCTATCGTGCTCCACTTAGGTGCTGGGGTTAGTGTCTTTGTAGCACAGGAAGACTTCTGGGAAGAAAATTCACAGAAACTTGGCTGCATGTGATTTTTTAAAAACCTATAATTCTGTCAAACAATGGGGTGGAAGGCCCCGTTGTGCAGTGTTAAATGAAATCATGTCATCGGGTGACAGGAAGATTGTACCCCATCACTGATGCCGCTCTCTAACAGGCGCCTTCCTGTGTGCCCCAAAGCAGAACAAAATCATGTCTGTGGTATTCGGGATGGAGCCCAGGGCCTCACACATGAACTGCACTCCACCCCTTGGCTATATTACCAAATATTTTTTTTTTAATCTTTTCTTTTGAGACAAGGTCTGGCTACATTGTCTCGGCTGGTCTTTCCTCTCTTAGTCCCCAGAGGAGCCAGGGCTCCTCCTGTTTATTCTTGGGCATCGCTGATGTGATTTAGACTTTTTTAAATATCCCTTAAGCTAGCAGATGAATTGCCTCTTTTCTAGTGTTTTGTTGTTGTTGTTGTTTACTTTGTTTTGTTTGTTTGTTTGTTTTGCCTTATTGTATTTTCGGATTTTTCTAGCACAGTTAGAAGGCTACAACCTTGTATCCATTTCCCTTTCTGGTGTTGTGATAGAGTAACTTAACTAAATCCTTTGATGGGCCAAGGGACTGGTTTTCTGTTTCCATTCACAGTTCCAGGTTACAGCCTACCATAGTGGGACTTGGGGTGGGGGTTGGGGTGGAGGCTGGGGTAGAAGTTGGGGTTGGGGTTGGGGTGGAGGTTGAGGTGGGGGTTGAGGTGGGGGGTGAGGTGGGGGGTGAGGTGGGGGGTGGGGTGGTAGGAGCCAAAAGCAAAGCATCTCAGAAAACAATCATCAATGCCTCCAAGGCCCAGCCCAGGGAAGATGCTGCCCATGGTCAGGGTATGTCCCCAGCCTCCCTTGGTTAAGTTAAAAAAATCTCTCACAGGCATGCCCACAGTCTACCTCATCTAGACGTAAACATGCCCTCATTGAATTTCTCCTCTGGTGACTCTATTTGTGTCAGTGTAACAACAGAAACTGTCATGTTCCCTTTCCCATATCCATTGCTATGCCTGTGTACGTTTCATGCCCGCAGTGTATCTAGGGAAGGGCTAATAATCCAGGAAGCCCCAGCCTAATAACAACTGGAAACAAAATGGACTATCTCTAGTCTTACACTCTACAGTTCTTCTTCCAATAGGGTTCAGTGGGAAAACACTGCAGTTAAGGGCAAAGTCTACCATTGACTGGATAGCCTGTGCTCAGCCCAGAATGGAGGTCTCCTCCCTTCACTGGCAGGACATCCCCTTCTCTGACTTTGTCCGGTGAATTCAAATCCCTCCCCGACCCCACATCTCTACCTGTGGAATGTCACATAACCTCAGTTAGATTGCAGGTTCAATTCCTTTCTACCGATGCCAATGGGTATTCAGCTAGCATCTGAGATTCCTAAAAATGCTTCCCCATGCTAATGAGGCATTTAAGTACCTGAAGCCTTCAGCCAATGGCCTTTGCCCTTCCTGCATGTTTCTACCCCCTCCCCTGTCCCATCCCCCCAGAACTGTGTAAGCTTTTAATCACCCAAGTAAAGTCGGTCTGCCTCCCTGCAGCTGATCCCTGTGTGTCTTCGCCATTTGTACTCACAGGTCTTCAGAGCCCCTGTCAGTTGTCTCTGCTCCCTTTGTCCTCAGGGATCAAAGCAGGGAGGGTCACGCCTTAAATGTTCCTTCTTTTGCTGGAAGGATACCAATCTTAAAGAACTGAGAAGAGTCTAGAACTTAATTGATTCAAGTCCCTCTCGGTCACACCCCTGAACCTCACATGGACACTCTCCAGTGACACGGCTCACTTCTGGTTACACTTAGGTTTTGGGGCCCTTCCCTCTTCAAGTGAAGTTTTCTCTGTTTGCCGAACATAACCCCATCGTTGGTTGGTTAGAAAATGTTGCGTACATCATCTAGCGACCCTAGACGTTGGCAGCTGTTAGTGATGTCTTTCTAAAATGAAAAGTTGAAGCTCATTCTCTCCTCTCTGCAGGTACTGATTTACAGAAATGAAATTGGCAAAAGAGTCTTTGAGCCTACCGAGAAAATCACACTTAATTTTATCACCCTCGACATGTTGGATGATTCTAAACGTTCTCAAAAGGAGATGGATTTACCGGACAAAGGCAGGGATAACGTCAGCATTAATGACCCTGAGCTCTGTGAGAGCTGGGAGCCTCACCGGGAGGAGGTGGAGGGACAACATTTAGGGTACTCTTCCCATTTGATGGACATTGTCTGTGGTGCTGAGCAAAGAGACGGAGACATCTCCCTAAGCCAGCACGAAGGGCTTAGCATCACAGGAAAGGCAGACACTGAGCCTCTATACAAAGTCCTAACTGACTTCTATGGGGAGGGTGAAATCCAGAAGTTCTGTGGGCCAGAAGAGGCAGCCAGACCAGAGAGATTATCTGAGCCACAGGTGACTTCAGCAAACTTGGACCCACAGCTTGAAGACCTACATAACCTGGGGCAGGAGCATCCTGGCTCAGAAGACGGGCCAGAGGAAGAGACATCTACAACAATAGTGGATTGGGACCCTCAGACTGGCAGGCTGTGTATCCCTTCTTTACTTATCTTTGACCATGATCCTGAGAACTACGGGCATTATGAGAGAGACCCACTCTTAGAAGGTGGCCTTTTGTCTAGACTCTATGAGAACCAGGAGCCTGACCAGTCAGAGGAAGAAAATGAAAGCTATCTCACACAACTTAAGGAGGAATGGGGGTTACATGTACAAATGGAAAGCTAACGCCAGGCTTTCTGACAGTCAACAAGTGAAGGAACCACTCTAGGGAGTGAGCAGTGTTCAGATTATCCAGTGCCGGTAAGACGCTGCTTTCTCTGTTCACACACTTGGTTGGCCCTGCCTCCTCCACGTGGCTGGCTTCCCCACAACCTTCTTCCCGATCCACAGAAAGTCCTGGAGGAACTTTCTGAAATTCAGAGCCCTGAGCTTTGTTGTAGACAGAGTAAAATTTGCAGCTTGGATGGGGACTTTATGCAGAAGAGCTCACGGTGGTTCCAGTTTGTTATTTTCTTAGCAGTTATTTTCTGGCCTTTTACTATATATATGTAACACTATCAAAATATTTCCTAAAAGTCATTTATTTTATAAACCCCTTTTCTAGAATTTGTTGATTGTTGGCATAAATTTTTTTGCAACCTCCTTTTAATGAGAGTTCAACCTCTCCTCTAGCCCACCAACCAGCTGAGGTAGTGGAAGAGAAAAGTTATTAGGGTATGGGGGAAGTGGGCCTGTTTAGCAACAGTTCTTTGGGGGGCAAGCTCCGTCTTCTGTGTCTCAGCGGTTCAGCCCCATAGCAAACACCAAATATGACTCAGCAGCTGCAGCCCAGTCCTCTAGGCAGGCAGACACCACACACTAACCAGCAGCTACAGTGCAGTCCTCTCAGCTAGCAGACACACCAGGCACAAACCAGCATCTGTAGTTCAATCCTGAAGAAACCGCAAGGCTTGCCAACTGGTCAGGTGCCACAGGAATCTTACAAGGAGTTCTTGGGCGAGTTCTACCCAATGGTGGTGTTACCACAAGTGGAGCTCTTAACAATGTTATGAACGGCAAACCAATATATGCGTGTCATTAGCGAAGAATAGAGAGGTGAAACAAACCGAACCAATGTTCCTCTCCCACTGTCTGTGGGTTCATATTTATATCCCTTCATGTGTCCTTTCATGCTCTGCTATAGCAAGGCATCCTTTTACATGCATCTGCTTCAGGAAAATATTTTTTTCATGTGCTTGCTTTAGTAAGACATCCTTTCACCTGTGTGCCTCATCAAAACATCATTTGACACAACTGACCTTCTAAACAAACCAGATGTTTCCACTTCCGTTGATCATGAGGATATTAGGACACTTAAAAATATACCAGTGCCACTAAATGGATGAGAGAGGTTTACATGTAAAGGACAATTCATTGTTCAGATATAACAGTCAGTGTTTAGAGTTAGTCAGTCGGGCAGAGTCCTTCAGGTTTCACATTCATGCCTTTGTCTTTTGTAGGAGACAGTGTTTACCATTTTTTGAGCAGTTTTGGAGTATGAGCTTATGTGGGTATTCTTTTGTTGTCAGGAATATGCCCTGTCAATAATTTAGTAGGGGCCTTTGCTGTCTAAAAGATGTCATGTTTTCTAATAGAACATTATGTTTATTGGGAGAGATATATTGCTAGAAATATGTTAAGTAACTGTAAAGTAAATTAGGTCTCACAGCTGAAGTGCTGAATTAACTATTCTGCAGGGTCAGGCAATACTGCAAAGTCTCTTAGGAAAATGTATGAATGATACTGCCTCTCCACATAATAGTAAAATCAGTAGTAAGTAAACCGGGGGCATAGAAAAGAAGCGAGTTAAATGAGTGCGCAGGGAAGGTTTATTAAAATTTGACACCACTTACAGTGGGAACTGAAGTACATCATAAAACAACACCTTCCTAGTAATTCCGGTAACTGCTCCCACCTTCTTCAGCATTTAATTAAATTCTATATCACACGGCATTAAACGTGACAGACTATAAAGCTGAACTATGTAAAAGGATAGATGTTTCAATGTTTTAGACCTACAGAAACATCAGCATTTTATGCATTTGTGTAATTATGAACTCGGTCCACAGAGACTCTTTCCGGAAGACAGATACCATCCTATTTCCTTAGTCATGTTTTTTTGGCAGAAGCAGACAGCTCTGGTAAGAGAGATGGATTCTGGGGTCATGGTCTTTTGAAAGTATCCACAAATCCAAACAGTTTCTGATATAATGGTTTAATTTAGAGCATAATTTTATTAATCAGAGTGTTCTGTTCTTCTTAGTCTTTGTAGAAATGATTCTGGTGGCTTGGAAGAATAGATTTATGATATAAACTGGAAATGAAATTCAGGAGTATGAGAGTATAGGTTGTTTTTAAGAGCAAAAATGGAAAATAATTGATAGTCTGGCTTATTAATTTCATTCACAAAATATTTGTTTATTTTTGAGGTGCCTAGTATGTCCTTCAATATCCTTATCTGTGAAATAAAAATAAAAACTTTCTGATCATTATTATAAGGGTGAAAAGACCCAGACAATAGGGAACACTTAGAGTCGGGCAGGACTCAGAATAATGGCTGTGTGCTATCATCTTTATTCTCTGCTGATTCATGTGCTTAGCATCGGAGACGGAAGCCATCGTGGTATAGAGAATGATGCAGATGTATGTTTTGCCTAACTCTTGTTTTTCTCACCTGAAAGTGCAATGGTAATTTGCTTTCTACTCCTTGCCTTTGCTGAAATCCTTCCGTGCTGAACCACATTTTCTGTTTCTGGGAAGAGGATTCTAATTCTGGGTTACCTTTCTGTCTCTTGTCACTCTGAGCATATCTGAAGGGTTCAGCATTTCAGTTGTAAACATACACACAGAGGGAAACAGAGACAGAGATAGAGACAGAGAAATGAGTTCCTGACTTAAAGAGGAGTCACTTTAGATATTTCAACTTCCTCATGGGATGAATGGTATATACATTCTATAGAAACTGTATACCTCCAGTATTGAGAGTTGATTTGACTCTCAATCCCAAGATTTGCTCTCTTGTCTAGTGGTACGGGATGCCACTGCTCCTGTTAATGCTGGGGAGCAGTAGGGAGTCACAGTTCATAGTCAGCCCTGCAGTCACAAAAGAGAAACATCTTTATGGTGGACTGAGCTACCTAGGTTAGTGATGCTAAACTTTGAGTGAGTGTCTCCTCAGGTTCATATGTTTAAAAAAATGGTCTCCAGGGTTGTGCTATATTAAAGGGGACTATGGACCTCATGGGGTTGGGGCTTAGAAGGAGGGACTTAGATCATTGGGGATATGCCCTTGAAGGGACTTGTAAGACCTAGGTCCATGGGTTCCCTTGTATACTCTTGACGTAGTACATCCCCCTTAAAGAGGCCCAGACCTAAAAGGCTGTCCAGTTTTTAACTCAAATCCCCAGAATTGTGATCCAAAGATCAACATTACTTTGTGAGTAGCCTGTGCCAAGAATGTTATTATGAGTATGTGAGAGTACTACAGTATATTAAATTATTTTCAAGTTATATGTTCAATCTATGATGGATTAATTAGTTAAATTATATTCACACAATCAAACAAGTCTTGTAGAGGAAATCAAAGAAGTCTTACAGGAGAAAGTCACTACACAGATATGGGAGAGAACTGTCCTGTGTCCTTTCTTCTGTGTCCAGGCCCTGCCATCTTCTCTACAATCCTCATTGAGTCTATCCCTGAGGACCAAGGGTAGATGTGAAGTGTCAGGGTTCTTGACCAATGCTATTAATCATCACTCAAGCCCAGGGTTTGATGGACTGCTTCTACATTAGATTTCTTTTACTCATGAAAATATTTGTCACTGACTCCATACTAACAGCCCATAATCCCTAAACGACCAATACATTAAAATGTCACCACTGTGGCTGAAGAGATGGTTAGGAGTTGAGAGAACTAGCCGTTCTTCCAGAGGACCCAGGTTCAATTCCCAGAACCCACACAGCAGTTCACAACCATCTGTAACTCCAGTTTCAGGGATCCGATGCCCTTGTCGGTCTACCATAGGCACCAGGCAAATACGTGGTACACAGACATAGAGACAAGCAAAACACCCATACACATAAAAAATAAAATAGTTTTGACAAATTAAAAAAGTCTACCACTGGGAAGTGAGTGAAGCCAAGTGTCATATCTTGCCCATGGGTGGGAATGGGTAAAGAAAACTTGTCTCCCAGGCAGCAACAGGAGGAAGATCCAATGTCCTGGGTTGTGTTCCACTCCAAGGCAATCAGGAAAGCAAGGGAAAGCTCTGTACAGCCCAGAGCACAAGCCTGCCCAGTGTGATAAACGTAATGAGACCATTAAACAGAGCCGATCATCATGGCTGGGTGCATTGGGTCATAAATCATATTCTCTCTGGCCCACACAGTACCACCCCCACAACTTCCAGATGAATTCAAGCTAAATTATCTTAGGGTTGTTTTTCTCCCCTTCCCTCTTTGGTTTCAGATATTACGTCAATAGTAACTTCTCTCTACACTTGTTTTTAAAAGCTTTTTTTAACGTGTCTATAATTTATAATAATAGAATGACTGTGGGTGTTTTAATAATTTTCATTTTATTATATAAAATACACACATATGTATATTGGTCATAGACCAACTAGAAATGGAAATAGTTTTAATTATTTGTAATTAAATCCAACACAGATTTAACTACTATACGTGTATGGGGAAGACAAATTGTTCTCAGTCAGAAACCATTTTGTCCCCCCCAAGGAACACTGATAACATCTGGAGGCTTTGTTTTTGTTTTTAAAGCTCAGAGTCTCACTGTGCAGCCCAGGTGTACCTGGAAATAGGATTAGAACCCAAACTGCTATTAGACATGTGGGCTCAAACTGTCCTTCTGCCATAGGCTCCCTCGGTGCTGGCCCTACAGGGGTGTGCTACCACGCCTGCCTGGGAGACATCTTTTTTATTGTTATGCCTCAGAGGGAGGCATCTAATGGTGTCTACAACCTGTCTCGGCTTCCTGATCAGGGACATCCAGGGATGTTCATCAGTGGAGATAGAATCAGGGAATATCACTAAACATCTTATTCTGCACAAAGAAGCCCCTATAACAAAGAGTTACCCAACCCAAATTTAGTTGTACCATAGAACTTTCCAGGCACTTTCATGTGCACACCCCCAGGTGGTGATCATGTTGAATTATCCTGCAACTTTCTCTTTTCAGCCCCCCCCCCCAAAAGGCTAGTGAACTATTTTATTTTAACCAACGATTACATTTTGATGTACCAGTCTTATTAATAGCAGAATATGACAGTATAGTGAGAATTATTTTCTCTGAGCATAATACTTCAGTTTTATAATGACAAAAATGGTAACCGAAAATTGGAGATATTAAGAGTCCTGCATAAGTCAAGCGTGGTGGCTATGCCTGTAATTCCAGCACTTGAGAAGTGGAGACAGGAGAATCAAGAGTTCAAGATTAGCTTTAGCTACATGAATTGAAAGCCAACTTTGGCCATAGGAGACCATTTCTCAAAGGGGAGTGGTCCTTTATAGAGTCTGTAAGGATTGCAGTTTGACCTCTCTGCAGCAATCTGAGCCGTAACTGTCATCACTGCCTGCTATTGCATTTACTACATAATTGTAACTGCCTGGTTGCATTTACTACATAATTTCTCAATATAAAGAAACAAAGCAATAATGTATTTAATATTCCCCTCTCCCTCTGGAACAAAAAAACACCTGACAGAAGCAACTTAGCAAAATAAGAATTTAGCTTAGCTCACAGGTCCATGGCAGAGGAGACCTCTAATGAGGGTGAAGGAAGCTTGCAGTGTGGCCTGTTACAGCTCCCCTCATCAGGAAGCCCAGACAGACAGGTTGTAGTTCTTAGCCATACTCCTACCTCCTCTTGGCTGCCTTCCAGGGCTCACGATCAAAAGTTTCACAACTTCCCAAAACATCACCACATCCAGGGATTAAATGGTCACATGTGCTGGGCGGTGGTGGCATACCTTTAATCCCAGCACTCAGGAGGCAGAGGTAGGTGGATTTCTGAGTTTAAGGCCAGCCTGGTTTACAGAGTGAGTTCCAGGACAGCCAGGGCTACACAGAGAAGCCCTGTCTTGAAGATAAAAAATATGTTCACATGCATGAGTCTTCTGGGAACATGTCACATTCAAACTGTAACAACTGGAACTTAATGACTACCTGCGCATAATAGGGATTATTTCTGTCTGTTCCTGGAATGTGCCTCGTGTCCTTGCTTGATACTATCTTAAAGCAAACCAGGTACATTCTGGCTTAGATAAAGTCACCTTGTTTCAACCACCTTAAAAGTCCCTTACCTCTCATCCAAACACCAGGATCTACAGTTCTTGCTGCTACCCTAGACCTTGCTTCTGTCATTAAGTCCCTAATCCATTACAGTGTCAATCCTGAATCTGCCTGCCTCGTTTTCTTTTCTCTCAGACGTCGATCCATTTTCAAACGCTTGGGCCTGGTTGTTCTGGAACATATAGGATGTGTGCTTTCACTATGACTGAGTCTCTAACAACATAGTGTCTTGGTGGTCACTACCCCTCCCCAGTGACCTGATTACTATTGGGTGCATCTTCACCTGCAAGTACTGGACAGGTCCTGCTTTGATCCTGCTACACTCTCCTTGAGGACAGCTAACCCTCAGGATGGACCAGAGATTGAAGGCAGCTATGTCTATACAGCCATTCCCTCTGCCTCCCTGCCTGGGGCAGCAAACAAGATTTTGATACTGCATTGTCATTTGACTATTTAGTAAATTTTCCAGTTGGTTTTCATTCTGATCTGAATTCCAGTAAAATCCAGATGAAGGTTCTTCCTGAATGGTTACCTACTTAATGTCAGCTGCACCTTGGCATCATACGACAACTTCATGTTGGTATCTGTGTCAGTAGGTGAGACTCCCTCTGTCAGAAGGAGATATATCTGCCTTTTACTGCCTAAGGAGGCATAGGAGCCATGGTCCACCTTATACTGCTCTATAGATGTCTCTTTGTCAGTCTGTCTCTGGATAAGACAGTACTCAGATGCATGCACATATACGTGTGTGTGTGTGTGTGTGTGTGTGTGTGTGTGTGTGTGTGTGTGTGTCTGTGTGTCTGTGTGTCTGTGTGTGTCTGTGTATGTGTGTATGTATGTATCTGTGTGTATATGTGTGTATGTATGTATGTGTGTGTGTCTGTGTGTGTATGTATGTATGTGTCTGTGTGTGTGTGTATATATGTGTGTATGTATGTACATATATATATATGTGTATATGTGTGTATGTGTGTATGTGTGTGTATGTATGTGTCTCTGTGTGTCTCTGTGTGTATGTGTGTATGTATGTGTATATGTATGTATGTACATATGTATATGTGTGTGTATGTATGTGTCTCTGTGTGTCTGTGTGTATGTGTGTATGTATGTGTATATGTATGTATGTACATATGTATGTGTGTATGCATGTGTCTGTGTGTGTCTCTGTGTGTATGTGTGTATGTATGTGTGTATGTATGTATGTACATATGTATATATGTGTATGTATGTGTCTGTGTGTGTCTCTGTGTGTATGTGTGTATGTATGTGTGTATGTATGCATGTACATATGTATGTGTGTGTGTATGTGTCTGTGTGTGTCTGTGTGTGTATGTGTGTATGTATGTATGTACATGTGTGTGTGTGTGTGTGTGTGTGCGCGGGCTTAGACATCTAGTTCATGTTTGTGCTTCCATACACAGACCACTGAGACAGAAGAACTGGTAGGGACAACCATGACCATCCATTTGCATCTCTGAAACTGATTTCCATGGAAAGCTGCTCTGAGGAACCTTATATAATTGTGATAGATTATATACTATGCTTCCTCCCCATATAGTCCCAAGGCTTTGGATAGAGATTGATGGATGTATTTAAATCTACTTAGGCTGATTTGATATGTAGACATTTCAGGATATTTGATGTGAGCAGAGAAACACAGAGATTTCCACCCCCAACCCCACAAAAAGAGGTATGAGGTTGACTCTCTAACTCTCTGGCTTGTTTTTTAAAAGAATATAGTAGCAAAACTATAGAGAAAGATGGACAACTGAGTAATGCGATGTGCAGAAACACAATCTCTCCTTTGAAATCAGAGGACAGAGCAAGAGGGGGAGGGGGTCATTAAAATTGTGATAGTCTCCTTACGGAAATATAAACAGTGTGTTCCTTTTATTATTTTTCTTCAGAGGTAACATGTTAACTAATGTATGTGTATTTACTCGAGTAAAACAGAACAGAGCCCCAAAGCCCCTGGTACTCTTTAATAGCATTTGTGTAGGTTCCATTACTACCTACTGACTCCACGATGTTGCTCAAGGCTGCTATTTTTTTCTCCTTAATCAGAAGCAAGTGTGTTTATGGTCATATTGTACCTACAAAGCTTCTGGCCAAGTCTAAAGTTCTACACAAGAAAGAGCTGTGGACCATTTGGTTATTTGAGTTTCTGTTCTGAACAACATGATTGAGCATCAGGGCTCTCCTACGAACTATCGACCTTCAAGAAAGCACCTGAGCCCTGTGGGAAATGAGGGTGGTGATTCACACAGACTTGAAGTTCAAGGACCTTTTTGCTGCTCACAGGCATTGATAAGTTAGCAAGTAAAGAATTCCAGGCATGTAAGCAATCAGTCCCACTGACCAGCACAACCACCCCTTCTTTCTGAAAGAGCTGGCCGTTGCTCTCAGTTAACAGATTTGAGTGTGCAAGGAAGAATGTTCCGCCTTTCCATGCAGGGAACTGTGGCTTTCTGTGCTAAACTGGCCTTGGCTGCAAATGCTCAGTGACCATTATTGAACAGAACAACTTGGGTTTTCCTGTGTTTCAAATTTCCTGCTAGCTTATTACCCCCAACTTCTGAAATGAAAGAGTGCAGAGTTATGGGTTTAAACAACTCGTTTAAGTAGGAACATGCATATAATAAATCTTTAACCTGCATATAATAAATTTAGAACTTTTATCTTCTGCAAAAACAAATGGAGAAAGGATAAAAATAAAAACAAGTATAATTAAAATATTTGTAAGCCGGGCAGTGGTGGCGCACGCCTTTAATCCCAGCACTTGGGAGGAAGAGGCAGGCAGATTTCTGAGTTTGAGGCCAGCCTGGTCTACAGAGTGAGTTCCAGGACAGCCAGGGCTACACAGAGAAACCCTATCTCAAAAAATACCAAAACCCAAAAATATATATATTTATATATTTTTGTATATATATTGTATTGTATATATAAATATATATACATATATATATATATATGTATATATATTTGTATGAGCAGAAGTACAATTAAGTGTGAGACATTTATCGGCATTTGACCACACCCTAATTTTAAAAACCAGGAGTCCTGTGGGTTTTTTTTTCTGAGCATTATACTTCAGCAAGATTGTTAGCCAATCCAAAAGCTGCTTCAAAGGGATCTAGAGTCTAAGTTGTACAGAGAAGAATGGAATCTAATTCAGTGAAGATCTGACAGGTGCCACAGGTAAAGACTCTCCAGTGAAGGGGGCATTAGACACGGCCTGATGTGTCATCGAATGGAATTAGGACACATAGGAGTTACTGGAAGTCAGAGTTCAGTTCCACATCTGGAGGAACTTTCAATAACTAAGTGGCAGTCCATGACTCTTAACCACATGAGGCTGAGTTTTCCATCAGTGAATGGATGAAACTTGGACTGGTTTGTACTAAAACTTTTGAAGAGAGACACCCCTACTTAGGGTAAAGCGTTAAAATAGATGGCCTCTAAACTATCTCCCATCTCTAAATATCTAATATAAAATGAAAAAAAAAGATACCTGGGATTATTGGAATGATCTTTATTTCTCCTTTTCCTTCCTTGTTGTCTAAGCAATTCATGGGTTTGAAAGTGTGTTTCCCATAAACTACCATGAACTTGCCCTTGGCCACTTGCCTACAAAGAGCCATCTACTCCCTCTCCTATCATGTGCTTCATGACAGTTGAGGAGCTGCCACTGGACAGGCGGTGTGCCTGCCCCCAGCCTTGGAGGGGCAATTTCAGACCTGGATGGTAGCCACTGCCTTGCACCTAGGGTGAAGCTCTAGCCCACTCTTCTTCAAGGACACTAGCCACCTGTTGAGCAACCAAGCTGGCTCTCAGGGTCCCCCTCCCCCCCACCTGACTTTATATTTGGACACATACACCCCATTAAAACTTCGAGCCTTGATCAGAAAACTTGTCTTGGCTCCTTACCTCTCTTGCAGTGGCCCATCCTATTTCATCCCCAGTTCTCCTTCCAGGTGATCTGTTCGATGTAACTGTGGGCAGTTACAAGGCAGCCTGAGTTCAGCCTTCTGAGAAGTTAGTGTGACTCTAGAAAAGTCTAGAAACCATTGCCCACTGCACCTTTTCCTCCCCACACCAGCTCCCCCCTCTTGCTTCAGCATATTCCTTGGTTATTTTATTTTTTCTTCTCAAAGAAAATTTTGAGTTATCAAAAAAGGAAAGACTATAAATTGGCAAAGAAGTCATCGTGTCTTCCACCAAACTCCAAATTCTACACCAAGTCTAGACATTACAGGAACAGTGCCACAATTTTAGAAGTACGAATAAATCATAGACCTGGAGTTGCCAGAAACTGCCCTTGTTTCCCCTCAATCTGAAGAACATTTTCTGTTGTTCAGAGTACCCCAAAGGCAGTTACGGTTTGGATATGATATGTTTCCCCAAAGGCTTGTGTGCTGAAGGCTTGGTCCCCAGGCAGTGGCAATAGTGAGAGGCAACTGGATCAAGATGGTGGTAGTTTCGTCAATGAGTTGAGGCACTAGGTTCACACCAAGGAGGCTGCTGAGGAGGTGGGGCCTGGCTCGAAGAAGGAGGTCACTGGGGTCATACCTTTCAAGAGTGTATCCGGTCCTCACCTCTTTGTCTTTCCTTCTTTCCCCAGCTAGCTGATCGTGAACTAATGCCCCTGAAAACAGAAGCTCAAATAAACCACTCCTTCTTTAGCTTCTTTCAGATATTTGGCACAGTGACATTGTAGGTAACACTGCAACGAAGATTTCTTTGCTAGAATATGACCTAATGTGACATCGTTAAATATTGCTTGATTCGGACTCCATTTCCTCCTGTACTCATTGTCTGAAATCTGAGTAATCAAACCACTGTGTATTCTCTACAGGTTAAAAAAGTGAAAGTAGAGTCAAAGGTGATAGGATTGTGTCCCCCTCCTACTGTGTGTTCACAGCACCTGTACCTCCTGCTGTGTGTTCACAGCACTTGTGCCTCCTGCTGTGTGTTCACAGCACCTATACCTCCTACTGTGTGTTCACAGCACCTGTACCTCCTGCTGTGTGTTCACAGCACTTGTGCCTCCTACTGTGTGTTCACAGCACCTGTACCTCCTGCTGTGTGTTCTCAGCACCTGTGCCTCCTACTGTGTCTTATATACTTAAATAACTAAATACAGTTGTGACTTATATACTTAAATAACTAAAATTATTTCAATATATGACACAGCACCTGACTTCTACAATGTTAGCTTTATCAAGACAAGGACTCTTGTCCTTTTCAGTGTGTGGCTTTTGTGACAATTCTTTTTCAATATGAAAATGGTAAGGATTTACCATTTTATTTTATTTTATTTTCACTCATGTGTCCAGTACCCTAAAATAATAGCTATCACATCATAGCGCTTCAGTTAAATATATGCAAATAGAATGTATGAATAAATAAATCTTCAAATTATATGAGTTAGTGTCAGTAATAAAGCCACACAAAGGCAGGCAATTAAAGTTTGATAGTGACACTAGTTGTTCAGTAGAAAAGGGCAGTGTATATTCTTCAGATAGTGATGTGTCTCCAGGACTGCCAAGAAAGTTAAAAAGAGTTTAAACAAAGATGTCCGGGGTTTTTTCATAAGATGATTTTATGTGTAGAAGGAAAACCTGGGATTGGCAACAGTTTTGAGTTCCAATACCAAAGCATAATCCAAGCAGGGATTCATGGACGAGGGGAGTTCCTGACTCAGTTCCTGGCTTGTCTGTGTGTGCTTGGGACGATGTGAGAGAGAGACAACTAGTCATTGTGAAGCAAGAGACACCAGCGGGGCTATGGGGCAGGGGGCAGAGAGAGGGACTGTGAGAGCAAAACTCTCCTCTCATATCTGGGAGAAGACACTAGCGCTCTTCACAGAGACTGGTACAATGTGATGAGGTCAGTAAAGGTCTACTTAACTTCAAGTTGACTGTGGAGGTGGATAAATAAATGTCTTTACTTTAGAATAGATCACATGAGCCAGCCAGCCAGCTCAGAGAGGCCGCCTGAGTACCACCATCGCTAGCACCCTGGGAAGAAAGAGAGAACTGACTTCTATGTGTTGTGCTCTGACTTTCACATGTGCACTGTGCCAGGCATACACACACACACACACACACACACACACACACACACACATCTGTCACAAATATATGCATGCACACATACACACACACACAAAAAATGAGATACAAAAACATTCTGAAATGTTACACAAAAAAAGAGAAAAATGAGTTGGGGGTTTTCTTAGGAAGTGAGTTTTGGGTTTTTTTTGCTTTTTTTTTTCTGTATTTGTTTTCATTTTGCTGGGATTTTGGAGTAAAGCATGATCTGTGTGCGGGTAAGTTAAACTTTGAGATGTGTAAAGAGAGGACAAAGATGGGCAGGAACCCTGAGAGATGGCAGGAAACATGAGATTATCAGGATAACTCTGGGCAACTTCAGGCAGCCTCTAGCCCAGAAAACACAGCAACTAAAATGAAGAATCTACTCCAGAGTAACTAATATAAAGAATCCAGTAAAGCGATCCCATCTTCCGAATCAGCCAAACCAGTTCACATTGAAGCAGACAGGTTGAGGTCAGGAGCAGAGTTGTGGTAAAAAGGAAACTGTCTAGCAACTTACGTTACAAAAAGGATTGGGCAATTGCTCAGAAAGGAAACTCGAAGATGCCCATCCCTGTAGCCACTGTCGCAAAGATCTGAGAAGAATTTGCATAAAAAGAGCAAATAAATCAATTCCACTGCATATCTACAAGGCAGAATGAGGCCACCATTTGAGTTAAGGAAAATAATCACAATATATTAAATAGAAAAATGCTTCAAAGCAATGGGATATGTATTTTATAAATATGCATATTTTTAAAATACATACTTCTAAATATACACATGGGAGTGCATGCTTTTTCTGTTTGCATTTTTAACCGTGGGTATGCATCACTTGTCACATTTGGAAATTTTTATTTCGCATTTGTGTATTTTGCATGCGTGTGGTTGCATTCAGGCATATTCATGGAGGTCAGAGGAGGATGCTGCCGTACAGTTCTCTCACTAGACATTATTCTCTTGAGTCAGAGGCTCTCACTTAGACAAACCCAACGACCGTCTTGCCTCTCTCCTCCCCCACATAGTGCCAGTGTTACAGATACATGCGAGGATCACATCTAGATTTCCATGAGTACCAAAGATCGATGTTATAGACACACAAGATCACACCTAGATTTCCATGAGTACCAAAGATTGATGTTATAGACACACAAGAAATCACATCTAGATTTTCAAGAGTATCGAAGATCAATGTTATAGACACATGAGAGATCACACCTAGATTTTCATGAGTGCACTGGCGATTTTGAACTCAAGTCTTACTATCTGTGAAGCAAGCATTCTCACCCACTGAAATTTGGAATTATTTGAGATGGAAATGGTGGATCTTTTATTATCAACACATTTAATCTGGGGCCGGTACCACCCTCAGAAACAGAGAAGCTTTTGGGCTACTGCCATCTTTAAGGACCGAAGCCTCTAGCAAAAGTTGTGAAGACACAATAGTGATGTTGAAATGAGTGTCTCTTTCCAGCCACATGAGAGAAGACACGTCAGAGAGGCTCATATGGGAACATTCAAAACGCATTAGGATAAGACAATGCCTGACGTGGACTATCCTGAAATAAGTAGCAGTTTACTACCATCAATAAGAGCAATGGAAGTCGTTCAGCTCAGTCTCAGAAAAAGTGTTACCAACGCAGGAATGCTTCAGCTGTAATTGTCTAAAACAATCCTCAACCTTCCTAATGCTGCGACCCTTCAATACAGTTTTCCATGTTATTTATGGTGACCCCTCCACAACCATAAAATCATTTTCATTGCTCCTCCATAACTGTAATTGTGCTGCTATGTTGAGTCTTGGCATATACATCTCTGTTTTCTGATAGTCTTAGACCTCTCCTGTGAAAGGGACAGTTGAGCCCGGGGGTCGCGACCCACTTTTTGAGAACCCCTGGTCTAAGAGCCCTGGAAGGACTGGCATGTAGTTCAGCGAGAGAGAACTTGCCTAGCGTGCCCGCCACACTGAATCTTCATCATTGTAAATAACTGTGTGGATAAACCCAAGTGAACTGGCTAGTAGTGTGAATTTCCTTCGATTTTAAATTTAAATATGGAACAAAAGTTCTCTTAGAAAAACTGTGCTGGGCTTAGTTATATATAACCCAATACACGAGTGTATAATTGTACAAGCAACTGTCTTAACCAATTAAGTATTGTTCAAGGCTTCACCTTACACATGAAAGAAAACAAAGTTACTAAGGATTCAAAGTTTGCACAGATTTTAAAATGAACTTACATTCCCAGTGAAAGAGTAAATATGACCACTTCTGGTTTGGATTTTCATTCCCAGATTGAGTATGGAAGGCTGGGCTTTGGAATTAAACTTTGGAAACAGATGGGGGCTGTTTGCAGTCCCGTGAAGAGGCAAATACAGTGTCCCTGATTCACCCTCAGCATCAAAAATACATAAATTTTGAGAACAACAACACACACACACACACCACCTTTTCAATTATTATAAAATGCACAGACTCAGCCTCTCTCTTTAGCACAGAAGGTCCCAAGTTTTATTTATTCCTAGGAAGCTGTTGCACACAGTCATGGACAGAACTTTCCTCTAACTGCTCGGTAGCCTCTGCTCTCCTGCAGAATCCCAGCAAGCCTGGCATTTGAGGCCGTGCTGAGTGTGGGACAGAACAACCGTGGCTGCCTGCCACCGTCTCTGCAGAGCCTGCAGATGTGCTCCTGGAAGGTGGGTGGTTAAATGCGGGGAGAGGAGTGCAGGAAGACAGAACGCAGCAATTAAGTCTTCCCTGAAGTGCACAGGGGAAGCCACGGGCGCTTAAATCCAAAAATGACTCCATCTGATCTCACAGCCTTCTCAGAAAACTCCGATCACCTGGAGCCTTTCCTAATATGGAGATGGCACTGTCCGCGCCGCGCCCCCTCCCCGGTTCAGAAATGGAGTAGAGTCTAGTCACTGCCCCACCGGCTACCCACCCTCCCACTGTGGTTTCGCCTTATCTTCCTGACTCCCGGTCGGTTTTGGTCTAAAGGAAATCCTTATCTCACCACCACGGTTCCTCACAGGGGACCATAGTATGATAAGACCCAGAGCTACCCAAGTGTCCTAGATCCTGCAACACCTTCGGTCTGTCCCACACAGACTTAGAAGCCTCCTCTCTGCTAAAGGCTTTCAGAAGGAGCTCCCTGCAAGATGTAGCTAAGGTGAAAATAGCTCACCGCAGGTTTAAAAAAAAAAATCTCTACTACTTCTGAAAGATTCAAAGGAGAACAGATAAAGCAAGAACAGTCTCTGGCCAACAGACATAAGCCCACTGCTGTGTTTTCGTTGTAATTTAACAGCTTGTATACAATGCTACCAATCAGAGATTGGGGAGTACAAAATCTGGTATTTAACCGCACAGATTTGATGATCTGATATATGACAGTGTACTTCTCATGCAAGAATGAACATGCTTGGGAGTGCTTTTGGATCTTGTTTTCTTGTGAGATTCTTGTTTTGTGAGTGGTCTTGTTCTCTAGCCAACTGATATTTTAAAGCTTTTCTTTCTTTTCTTTTCTTTTCTTTTCTTTTTTTCTTTTTCTTTTTCTTTTTTCTTTTTCTTTCTTTCTTTCTTTCTTTTTTTTTTTTTTTTTTTTTGCCAGACATATCACTCATGTCTCAGAACTATTTGATAAAGGATAAAATGTTTCCATTTCTCACACTTGAAAAAATTGGGGGCAGGGGAATTAGCATGATTACCACAATAAAGGTCAGTAATTAAAAACATGAAAGCATTCTTTTACAAGAAGCTCTGTAATCCCATCTGGACTATTCTTTTCTTATATCCAAACCTGACCTAATGCAGATCTTTTCCTTTGAGTACATCTTAATTCTTTTCCAGATAAAGATGACCTCTCCCTGCTCCCTGGAAACTTACTAGGGATCGGGAAAGTTTCAGGGGAAGACATTTTGCTCCACAATTTGCAAGAAGGAAACTTCCTTTCTTGAGGAAGTGACAACCCTTGCCTGGATCTGCAAGCATTCAGTGCCAGTAGCACTTGGAGATTAAGATCAAAGATCTCCCTCAGGGCTCCTTGCTCCTGCTGAGTTAGGCAGATGGAGAAAACAAAAACAGCCAAGCCTGAAGAGATAGGACGGGTTATTTCAACTCTTTGAAGAGAAGAAAGTTGAAAGATAAAATATGATCGGGTGTGGTGGTATACACCTTGCCTCGGAATATGGAAAAAAGAGGAGATCAAAACCTGCCTCAGCTGCATAGCAACTTGGAACCATGAGCGCATGAGAACCTCTGTGGTACAAGGATGCTGCCATTGGCTAAAACATCTGCACATTTCTTTCTTTTTACTTGCTACTGGGAGATGACAAAAGCTCAAGCTGACTTCGATTGGTTTTTTAAGGAATCAGATAAATGCATTATTATTATTAAGTATCTACCACATTTGGGCACTGAGGGTATAGGATAAATGATGTGTGTCCTGCCCTCAAGGAACTCACTGTGCACCGGCCACTTAAAATGAGATGTTTCTCTCCCCGGCAGGAAAGTCACTACTCAGTGAGTTTGGGCTTCTCTGACCTTTATTCGGCGATTTCCGAGTCTCTATGTCAAATGTCAGCTGGATGGGAAATGATGCTCTCCAGAGAGTCGGTAGCCCCAAACGCTTTCACGCCAGCCAAACCCTGAGCTATGCCCTCAGCTTTCTCCTTCCTCACATCTAGTCTCTCAACCTCGACAGAAATTCTGTTCACTTCTTTGATCTTTCAAGCCTTACCCACTTCGAGGCCTTGAGTAGAAGTATTCCCTCAAAGGCTTGCTTTGAAGACTTGCTCTCCAGTTGGGGATGGTGTTAGAAGAGGTTTAGGAATAGCCTGGCTGGAGGGACTAAGTCACTGAGGCAGGATTTGAGAGTTTAAAGACTCCTTCTCATTGCTTTGCTTAGTGGCTTAGTGTTCCCTTGCTAATTATGTTACCCAAAAACCTGTTTGCAGTGTCCCACACGTAGGCTAATGGAAGCCTGCCCTCTGCTGGCTCTGATTGGTAATAAAGGATTGTCATACAGCCAATGACCGGGCAGAGGGAGACACGGCAGGACCTTTAGATATGTGAAGGCAAGGAACTGGGAAAAAAACAAAAAACAAAACAAAAAAACAAGGAGACAGAGGATCGTCATAATTTGGAGGGAGACAGATCAGATTTAGAGCTGCAAATGAAAAATCATTCAAAATGCACATGAGAAGGAATGTGGCCCCCAAAGGGCTGCCCAGAAGCATCTTGGGTACCAAAGGCTTAAAGGAGCCACAGCAACAAAGATAAAATGGATAAAATGTAGAATTAGAGGAAGGATTACAGGAGGGAAACTTGTGCACAGGGAGCATTAGAACTACCCAGCCTTCGAGCTAGCCAAGGCATTTTAAACTTAACTGCTGTGTGTGTGTGTGTGTGTGTGTGTGTGTGTGTGTGTGTGTCCTCTTTCATTCTGGAATCCAGATAGCTCCTGGGCACGTGCATGTGACCCTCTGGGAGCCAAAGCGCTGTAGCCAACTAACTGCTACAAATGGCCCCAGCGTGGTAAGTAAGAACTCACTAGTAAAAATAATTTAGAGATTCTTGGATGGAACACACACACACACACACTCACACGTACACACGATTGATATAAGTCTAGGAGGAGGGAGAAGTGGTTTCTCAGCTGAGCTGAGGTTCACACAGCGAAGGAACACAGCTGTCGGAGAGAGCCTCAGCTCAGAGGTGCTGGGAGGCCCTGCTTTGCAGCGAAGCAGGTTGGCGCCCTGACCGGATGCTAGGAGGAAGGCAGTGGGAAGCAGTCAATAAAAGCCGCCTGCCTCCAGCCCCCAGACAGAAAAAAAGAGATCTATAAATTTTTATTTAATTCCTTTTAAGAATAGAAGAGAGTACAGTGTAGTTGTTTAAATGATCTTAAGTATACAGAGATATTAAGCACTACAGAAGGGAGGAGTTAGGAACGTTGACTGAAAAAAAAAAAGTGCTTTAAAGAAACCTAAAAGTCTTGCCCAGGCAAATTCTCAAGATCTTTGAACATGGCCCACATGGGGATTTCTGGGATTCCTTTTGTCTGCTACGACATAAATAGAGCCTGGAAATAGGCTCACACAGTAAGTACACATAGATAATAACCATTGAGGCAGTCCATCTTCTAAAATTGGCTGAAATCGGGGGATAGAGAGCCTAGCCTACCTCAGACAGTCGAAACTTAGGCCTTGAGAACTACATAAAGAGAAAGGGGCACACTACGACATGTACCCACAGAGATATTAGTCTCCATAATATGGACAATTTAAGTATACATAGATGTATAAAACATTGAGGCTTTTAATCTTAAATTATAAGTCAAAAAGCAAGAGATGGTGAAGAAGCACTGTCTCAGTGGTCAATATTGTTTAGATTGCTTTAATTGTTTTCGGTTGCTTTAATTATCAAAATGCATGTGGTTATGAATTTGGTGATTATATTGAAATTCCACTGGGAGAAAGGTCAAGTGGTATAGCTTTAATGATTTCTGGTTACTGGACCAAGGACCAGTAACCAGAAATTTTCAGTTGAAAATTATTATATTTTATAATAATTTATAATATAATAATATAATAATTATATTATAAATAATAATATAATATTATAAGTAATAATATTCTTATATTATAAATAATAATATTTCCCAAATCATTTCGGGACAGAGGCTCTGTATTTGTGTTGATAGGAAAGGAAAAGAGGCTTTGGACCCCTTCCAAAGTGATATGGATCAGATACGACAGGGGAAGACCTCCTGAAGATATCGAAAAAATTGAGAAAATCAAATAAGGCAGGTAACTTGATCTGCCGATTCCTCAACATGGGAACAGCCCAATAACTGGCTTAGACATAAAAATGTCTCTAGCTAAAACTTCAGCTAAAATGAGACAATAAATCTTTTTGGTTGTGGAATCCTTAAGATTCTGTGTGCCCTCCTTCATATGGCACGAGTGAAGATTTATTACGATTGGTTATTGATAAAATTAAATCATATAAAAGACAGTTGCTTCCACCTGCTCGAACTAGGAGCAAAATTCATCCTTTACTGATCTGTGCACCTTGCACAATCCACATGAATATCTTAATGGTATTAAAGTTTTGGTTGTGAGATTCATATATCACAGAATGTACAGCTTTGACAAGATTCACGCTCAGAGATGCTCAGCACTCTGCTTCCTGATGCTGTCCAGAGACTGGCATAATCCCAGTCAACCCCCATTTACACTATTACAGTGTTGTTAGAGGCTACATTATAACTCTCTGCAGTAGGCACCAAGTGTGCTCTGTGGCTGACTAGGGACGAATCCTTAACTCAGAGTTAATACGAGCATTCAAGAGTCATCAATGGATATATGGGTCGTTGTACTCCGAACTACTGAGTTTTTTCGCTTGAAAGCTATCAATAATCAATCTCCGTATTTTAGAAGCACTCTGCTACTTAAGAAACTGTTGGTTTCATCTGCCATGAGCTAGCAAGCCAAACCAGCACACTTATTTTGATAGCAGCTAAATCACAAGTCTGAGTACTGTGAGTCTGTCTTCTACATGTAGCAAAGCCAAAGAGTTCCAGGCCATTGATTTCACACAAAGTGCTTTAGGGGCTCAGGAAGTTTCTGTTCTACGACTCTGGTCCAGGCTGCAGTTGGCACTCACTTCTAGGTCATTAAAGTAAGTTTCCATGTGGGATTTTTAGTAATCAGTGATTGCAATTTTTACCTCTTGTTTTAACAGAAATCTTCAAGATTTTGCCTGAGAAAATATATAGCAAGAGTCTTGGACTTACTACGGGTTTATTACTCATTATTATTGTCCTGTGCGTGCCACGGTGTGCAGGTGGAAGTCAGAGAACAACCTTGTGGAGTCAGTTCTAGCCTTCTATCTGTATGTAGGTCACAGGGTACAAACTCAGACTGCCCGGCTTGTGTCAGCAGAGCCATCACACCAGTCACTAGTCTTACTATATTTTTATGACAAGCATGTGCCCAGCCCTCTCTCTCTCTCTCTCTCTCTCTCTCTCTCTCTCTCTCTCACACACACACACACACACACACACACACACACACACAGTGAATTTAGACACCCTTAACTAAAAAATGAATAAACATTTATATTATTTTGTCAAAACTCTCCAAGGGATCCTACACTTAATAGTTTGATCTATTTCTAGAGCAGACTATGTGTTGGTTAGATTGGGTTGCCACAATGAAACACAACAAACATGCTGAACATCTTACACAACAGGCTTGTGTCTTCTCACTATTCTGGAGAACAGACGATTACCATCGAGATGGTGTCAGGGATGGTGGCTCTATGGTGTGGTCTTCTTCCCAGCTTGTAGACAGCATTCACCATCGCACAGAATGCCTGCACAGCTGTCCTGAGTCACTGAAAGATCTCCAGTTTTCCTCTGCCCCGCACAAGGACAGTGGTTCTACTGGACCAGAGTGCCACACCCATTTTCATTTAACCCTGGTTACCTCATTGAAGACCCTTTCTCCAGATCAATCCCACTGGGACTCAAAGTGGTTGTGTTAACACATAACAAGAGGGGCTACTAATCCATAGCTAATCAATGAAAGAAAGCATTCAGTGTCATACTCTTGTACACTAAATAATACTTTCTTTGATATCTTGATTAGTCGTCACATTTTTCCTCTAATTTCTGCATAGGTATACACTAAGTCATCAAATGTACTCATCTGGCACTGTCACTTTCAATCACTGAAATTAAAAGTAATATGAGTATCTCTTGGAAAATAAAGATTGCAAGCATTTTTTGGTAATTTTTAATTTTGAGGAAGGTATTTTTGCTGATTCAACCATTAAGAGCATTTCATGAGTTGTGGATCATACTGAGTAAATTTCTGATGAATTATTTTGAAATATAAATATCAGTAAATCCAGCACTGATCATTATTACAAGAGAATATCCTACAAAGATTTGATTTTTATAAACAAACCATTTTCACATCAGCTTGAATTTGATTTTAAATGCAAATTCATACAATTGTATTTTAATGTTTCCTTTTTTACATTTTCTCTGCCTTTGGGAGACTTCACAAAACTCACTCCACAGTTTGTGTATAGCCAAGACTTCTGTTTATCTGCTATCACTAAGTCATTAACTGAAAGAGAAAATTGAATTGAAAACAGCCTGTTTTATTAGTGACTGAGTTGTTTGAGCCTTCATATGTAAACAGTGTTCTATTCCATCAGTTGAGCGCCTCTCTAAAATTGATTTCAGGAGTTGGAGAGATGGCTCAGTGGTTAAGAGCACTGGCTGCTCTTCCAGAGGTCCCAAGTTCAATTCCTAGCACCCACATGATGGCTCACAACCATCTATAATGAGATCCAATGCCCTCTTCTGGCCTGCAAGTGTACATGAAGACAGAGTACTCATATATAAATATATTAATTAAAATAGATGTCCATTTCCAAGTTTTCAAGTATTTGTCTTTCAAAAGGTTGTGATAATTATCACACATGAGAAGTTTAAACTCAAAAGAAATCCTAATAACTCCCTGAAACACTTCATCACAGAATCTATGTATACATTTCTATTTTATAATAATTTACTAGCAAATTTTTACTTGCCAAGAAGAACCAATTATTGGCTGCCACAAGTTAAAATGTATGCATGTGTTTTAGGGACATACTGGTCTCTGGGCAGCATCTTGGCAGAAGCATAGAAAGCTTCTCCTTGCTGCTGCTGATGAGGAGGAGGAGGAAGAGAAGGAGGAGGAGGAGGAAGGGGAGGAGGAGGAGGAGGATGACGACGATGATGGGCAAAAGTCCTGGCTCTGTGGCCAGATGCATTCATTACTGAATACTTTTGCTTTTTGTTTGACTCTAAAGAAAATATATTTGTACATCGAAGATTGAAAAATGTTAACATATTAAGCTTAACAGATTTGCAAAGGTGATTGTTTTCATTTCATTTCTCTTGCTGTCTGAAATACACTGACAGAATCTGCTTTAAGGAAGAAAGTGTTTGTTCAGCTCACAATTCCAGGTTAAGTCCATCATTGTGGAGAAGTCAAGGTCAGAACCTACAACAGCTAGATCACTAGCTCAGTGAGAGTGAAAGAATTCATGCTCAGCTTGCACTCTACACTTAAATGGTCATTATACCCTGCCTAGGGAATGGAGCCACCCACAGCTGGCTGAGTCTTCCCAAACCAATTAACATAAGAAAGACAATCCTTCACCCAAACTGTCCTCCCAGATCCATCTAGATTTTTTTCACACTGACAATTAAAATTAGCCATCATAATGATTAACCATTGTTTGATTCACATTCCTTTTTATTATATTAGAGAGTATTTCTGGTGTGTTCCCAACAAAAATCTTAAACCTGATGTAATTCAGTCTCTACAAATGAATTATTATCTTTCCATTAGACCATTATTTCCTTGTATTTCCTTTGAAGGACCTCAAAGTTATCTCAAAGAACCCTAAGACCAAGTTCTCCACCTAGAAGAGATTTATTTGCCCCAGAGAAACAAAGGGCAGAGATAAGGAACAAAGATGGAGATAGAGGAAGAAGGGGAAGGGGACAAGGGATGGGAGATCAAAGGATACAGAGGTGACAAACATGGCCCATAGGAAAATGGTGGCTTATAAAGGTAAAGGGGGAACCTTGTGTTAGGACGAGGTGTTTAATTTAACTGGGCATGTTAATTAGGGCAGCCAAAGGTGGCTTTTGATTATTGGACTTCAATACTTTGATAGCTGGACCTTGGTAGTCAGCCTCAGGATGAAGAAGTGGTCAAAAAAGGGAACAGACTTCCGGGCTAACTTTAGGAATGTAATCTAATGGTTTTTAACAAGGCAGAGGGAATGGGGGGGGGGGGGAGACGGGCAAGGGCTTGCAGGACCATGTTCGCCCTCTGTCTCTGTCTGTCTCTGCCTCTCTCTTTCTCTCTCTCTCTCTCTCTCTCTCTCTCTCTCTCTCTCTCTCTCTCTCTCTCCCCCACCCACCCTCTTTTTTTCTCTGCACTCTGAAAATGACCAACAAGGTGCTTTGAAATACATTAAGTTGTATAGACAACTATTCTTTTTTAGATGCAAAATGAAACTATTTCTCTCAAAAATAATTTTGGTTTTTTTTGTTTGTTTGTTTTGTTTTTTTGGATTTGGTTTTTTTTTTTCGAGTCAGGGTTTCTCTGTATAGCCCTGGCTGTCCTGGAACTCACTCTGTAGACCAGGCTGGCCTCAAACTCAGAAATCTGCCTGCCTCTGCCTCCCAGAGTGCTGGGATTACAGGCATGTGCCACCACCGCCTGGCTTGAAAATAAAATTTGAAGCTATACCTGGTTGTAGAGGCCTGTAATCCCAGCAGTTTGAGAGGATGGGGCAAGAGATCAAAGATTCAAGACTTCTCTGAAATTCAGTGTAAATTCAAGTCCAAGCCTTGGCAACTTAGTGAGACCCTGTCTCAAAATAGGAGAAGAGAGAAAGTTGTACAGCCCTTGCCTCATGAATGAAGTCCCTGGATTCCACTGCTGGGAAGAGGCCATTCTAGAAGGAGAGAAACAGATTATACCTAAAGCAGTAAGACTCAATGCCGGTATACTGAATCAGGCTTGGGATTACATACTTGAAGTCCCAGCATTTAGAAGACAAAGGCAGAAAGCTCAAGAATTCAAGATTACCTTGTCATTCCTTAGCTGCACATTGAGCCTGGCCCCAGG